>NC_046154.1:212270060-212375060 GCF_011064425.1 Rattus rattus
CACACACACACACACACACAACAAGAATGAAATTGTTACTGAGAACATAGTGAGAGAAGGGCAGACTTCCAGGCTCTGCCCTCAAGCCTATTTAACCTAGGACTTCCCAAAGTTTATTAGGGAGAATTGCAAAAGGTAACTGAAATTCAATAGGAATAATGTACTTTAAACACAGTGTCTAAATAAACCAAGTGTGGTGTGTGAAAGGTTCTGAGGTTCACTTGCCCTTCTACATTCATTGGGAGCAAAGTCTGTAGCAGGGAGACTTAGGAGTCCTAGCTCTCAAGATCTCAAGAGAGCAACTCCATTTCCTACATTTTCTCTAATCAACAGAAAATCATAATTTTCATTTTTATCTAGAGATTTTAAACTACAGAGAAACCAGCAAGACCCAGAACTAGAACTGCAGGCAACAGCACGCCACACAGTGGGAGGACAGCCTGTTGTCATTTTAAGTTTACTTTGCTCGCGTATCGGCCTCAAAAGTGAAAGCAGCACTGCCTCTTCCACAGGCCTGGGTTCAGCTTCAGCACCATGGCTGCTCACACCAGTGTCTGCACCCAGCTCTAGGAGATCACTCTTCTTCTGCCCTGAGCTGCCCCGCCACAGACACTCTCACCACACTGTACACAGCCACAATGTGCAGGCCAAACACCCAGAAGGAAAACATTCATGACAACGGTTTTTAGAGAGAATGACAACGCTTCTGACAATATCTGAGCTAGACTGAAATGGCTCTCAGTGGTAAAGGCTGTTAAGCCTCCTGATGACCAGAGTTTGAACCTTGACTTGCTGTGAAGATAAAACATACATGCCAGGATAGTAGGTAAGACCAGACACTCATATGGCATGACATACACACACAACATATGTGCATGCACTTGATGAATGAAAGTCCTTATGTGTCTCTGTCCTTCCTGGGAGTCCCTGCAAGGTCTTTTTCCACTTCAAGTTTCCTGCCTGTCCTAAGGTATTTATCACTATTACAGCTAAATTGCTGTCAGACAAAATTTATGCAACACTTTTTATTTCACTTGATTCTTATTAGGTTGAAGGAGCATTAAGTCATCAAAGCCACACTTCAAAAGTAACAGAAACAGCTAAGCACATAAAGCACTTAAAGACACTTTTTAGATAGCCTCAAAAGCTTCTCTCTTCGCGTGGACACAGCATGTTTCACAGCAACATTTCCCTTCTTCAAGTCTGCTAATTTCAGCTACTACAGAGAAGCTATACTGGTACAACATAGACTCTGAGCCCATTAGTATCCTTCAGTAAAACGGAGCTACTTATGGGCTGTGTTAGGCCTATGACCCAACACTGTAGGGCTAAGGCAAGGGTTAGTTTACGCTAATCTGGGCTATAGAGGAAAACAGACAGGCCAATCACTAGGAAATTAATTATTCACCATAACAATTGCCAACATGCCTTGCAGTGCATAAATATAAGTGTTTAAAGTTCTCTTGTCTTAAAATTCAAAGCCGCATTCTCCATCCTTCATAATTTATTTTAAGAAACTCAAGACTGAGAAGCATGGCTGTGTATGTTCACTAAGATAGCATGCAGAGGGCTATGAGCCAAATCTATACTGCACACGACTGCATGCAAAAATATCTTGGAAAAATCTCTATTTTTAAACAAACACTGGCATTTTTTAAAGACAGGGTTCATGATCGTAAAACCAGGCTGCATGGCCTCCCTCGAACCCAGAGATTTGCCTGCCTCATCACTTTCTACTCCATGATTAGTAAAAATGCCACACCAACAAGCATTAATGGATTCAAAATTCCTTTACATTAGCTACAAACTCACATGTGCCACATGACAACACATTAAAGAATCCACAAAATCTAATGTAGGTTCCACAGAAGGAATACAGTAGAGACAACTCAGGGGCCAAGAGCTGAGGCTGCCTTCCAGAGAGACCTAGGTCTAATCCCCACCCACAAGTGGTAGTAGCCCCACCATCTGTAACCCAGTTCCAGAGGATCTTACGCTCTTCTGACTCCACAGGCACCAGGTACACAGGCATCAAGGATGTGGCAAAAATTACACACAATACCAAATCATTTCCAGATGTCCCACATACTGTCGCATCACATTTTGTGGAGCACGGTGATGACGGACGGGCACACAGATACTTGCTGTGCTGTTGGTAACTCAGGAGGCTGAGGCAGGAAGATCAAAGGCTGAGCCAGCTTCATCTTAAAACTGAGCTCCAGGTTAGCTCCTGAGTGACTCACGCTGCCTAAAAAACAAGTACAGGTGACACTGAGACGCATGTACACCAATCTAGACAAACCACAAAGTACATTCCGTGGTCCCACAAATGAAATCACCACGTCGTCACTGACTCTCCTGAATAGTACATGACTAACATGAGACAGACAATGGGTCCTTTCTCCCGGAACCTGGTGTTAAAGAACGAGATAAATATGCACATGACAATCTGTAGTGGACCCTGATAGTCACTCCCTCATAATCGCTCAGCTGAAGCTGCTCCAATCACCTTCCTACATAGTTGATGATGTGAGAAAAGGCACACACGAACCTGCAACTCCAATTCCTTCAATTAATCTCCTTACTTCAAAAAACAGACTCCAAAAAAACCTGTAATGCTGCTTTTAGAGAGATGGATCCATGCAATAAAATTTCACTGAAATTACCTTTTAAGCCACACCAGACAAGGGTCCCTTTAAAAAGAAACAAAATTGCCTACAAACTTGGTTTTAAATGGCAATAGACAAGTCAAACATTTTTAAGTGATTAAAGGCCATAAGGAAAAGTTTCAAATATTATACTGATATATTTTACCACGCTTAAATGAAAAGCTGCACTCTTAAAGTAGCTCCCAGAAGACTTAGAATGAACTATGTTCGAACAGCAAAATAATTCCATGACTTCTCTTGAGCACAGCTATTCTGTATCTGGAGAGTCTGAACTCGATCACGATTTATACTTCTTCCGATTCGTGATACAACAGTTCTTAAGGAACTAAGGTTGGGCACAATTTAAAGCTCTTCTTCACAGGACGTCAAACAATGCCTTCCGTTCATCAACACCAACATGCCCAGCGAACAATTTTTAGGCAAAGAGGATACTCAAGTCGATCAAATATTTGCTCTTTGAGCTGTTGTACAATACATCTGGATATATTTGCTCGTTAGAAAGGGAGGTATGCATTTCCAAGCCGTGCCAGCGGTATCCAAGGGAAGCCCTGGTCTGACATGGGTGATGCCTCACAGACTTTCCCTTCACAGCCCTGGGCTGCTGGGAAACCACACAGACAAGTTCTCCCAAGATCAGGGATCACCTTCCAGCAGCACCCTGACCCCTGGGATGCTGCTCTTCCTTCAATGCTATAGACGGTATCCACTCACACAGAAGGTTTTTGTCAATGGCATCAGACTTTTGTGCCTGGCTTAGGTGTTACAATATCTTCACCCCAATACTTTAATTTTCTAGCACCCAATGATAAACTGCATTTCATGGCTTCCTCCCTCAGTATTTCAGAATGTATTTCTCTTCCATTTTCCTAAGACTCAAAAGCAAAATAAGCTCCAAAATATCAATGAAAAGAGATCTACAAAAGGAGGCCCCTGGCCGAGGTCAGATCCCTGAACCTGCTGCAAGAGGGCTTAAGGGCAGGCATGACACACAGGCGGGAACCCCAGCCTGGAGTGCCACAGGTCTGGCAAGGCACTTGCTGGCTGCCTTATAGTC
Source organism: Rattus rattus (assembly GCF_011064425.1). Classification (NCBI taxonomy): domain Eukaryota; kingdom Metazoa; phylum Chordata; class Mammalia; order Rodentia; family Muridae; genus Rattus; species Rattus rattus. The sequence continues at coordinate 212,273,784 of NC_046154.1, forward strand.
CCAACACTCTAAGTGGGAAGCAGGAGAACCCCCCAGTTCAGAGACAGCCCTGGGCTGGCCAGCTGCCCACTTGACCATGGGATGAAACCCTGTCTCTCAAAAAGTAGGGACAGTAAAGTAATTCCAACCTAGTCAGAGAAGATAGCACTTGCTTCCTGCTCTGCTGCGCTTGATGCACCGAGGAACACACGTACAAACTGTTTTTCCTTGTCTGCGGGACAGCCGGTTCATCTCCTTGTCGCCTCATCTCTCCTCCCTCGTTATACTGGAAGTCAATGGACGGCGAAATTTACACGCAGGGGAGCATGGGGTCTGTCTACACCACGATAACACACCTAAATTACACACACACACACACACACACACATGCACGTACGCACGCACACGCACACACCTAGGATAGACAGACAGACAGACAAATGTCTGACTTACTTGTTTTCTCTTGGCCTTGTGTCTGAACTATCAATCGCTTTTTTTTAAACAAGGTGACGCTACAAAGAGCACCGTCTTGGTCCTCTGAAAGAACACTAAAGGGGAAAGGCATTTTTAGCTCTACTTCTACTGTGGAATTCAAACAGGAGGTTAAAGCGCACTACCATCTGCACCTCCAACAATAAGAGACACACGGGTATTCGATGGTTCTTATAGGTTCAGATGCCTTCACACGCCTAATACTACACTGCTTAGCGATGAAGATGATCTGCCAATATGGAAGCCAGCACTTGGAGCATGCTGTTCTCACTTTTAGCATCAGTCTTGTTACTCTACTAAATCATCTTCTGTCATGACTTATTATTCTTTCTCTTCCACTCAATCCAGTCATTCATAGGGTCTGGTCATTTTCAACTGCTCTTAGAGACTGCTGCCTCAACTCGAGGCCTCCAGGTACTTATTCCTTGTTTCTTTCCCATCCCCTTGCAGAGTCTAATCATCGAACTTCCCCAGCTCCATGAAGAGGAAATATACTTCTTCAGGGGTCATGTAAAGTCCTTTTAGTTCATGGTGCCTGTGGAGACACAAATTCTGCTGCAGCCCATGGACACTAGAAGATTCTTCCAGACACAACTAGGAAAACTGTCAGCAGAAGGCCATGCTATTGGCTCAGGGACAGGAGAATCTAGACTTCGGCAGAGCGAGGTCAGAAGCTGAATACAATGTTTTCAACAGCCATACCCCTGGGTAGGCACAGACCCGAGGGGACTCTTCTGCACTGCTCATACTGGGCTGGATATATGTTCTCATGGTTAATTTGTGGTTTTGTAAGAGAAAAACACACTCTGAAGCATTGAGTGATACACACACAACCCCTCTGACAGAACTCCTGGTGACTCCCAAAAGAAAGGTGTAAGGCTACCTGATGAGCTGGCCCAACTGGACTTTCAAGTCTCTGGTGAGCACTGAAACCCAAGACCTCCTGGCTGCCAGGCAAGAGCTCTGATGCTCTAGATACACCCTAGACTCCAATCAGACACTTTAAGAAAGAAAGAAGCAAGAGGAGGAGGCACGGGTGGCACACACCTTTTTAGCCAGCACTCAAGAAGCAGAGGTACCTCAAGTCTTTTCTTGAGTTTGAGGCTAGCTAGTCTTCACAGGAGTCACAGACGAGCCAGGAGTGACATAGTGAGACATTTCTCAAAAAGAAAAATCCCAAACAAAAACATACACCAGGAGACAGAAAAGGAAGTGGAGAACGCGAGGGGAGAGCCAGAAGCTCTCTGGAGTCAACAAAGAGCAACCAGCACAAACCTCCTCCGCGCCACAGTAATACACTACATTACAGACACCCTAGTAATCATCAGCTGTTCCAAATTATCTCATGTTTTAAAACAGAATATCTTGCAAACCTTGCTGAGGCTCTTGTGTACACGGAACAATGGAGTCGAGAAGAGTCAGTAAGGTACCACAGGTCAAGCGCCTCCCTGTCAATCCTGACAGCCTGGAACGATACATGGAAGGAAAAGGCAGACTAACCTCCTACCACCGAGCTGCTCCCTGGCCTCCAGACATGAATGTCCGATGCGTGTGTGCCTGCACACACACACTACTAAAATAAAAGCTGTTGTCCAAGCTGTAGAATGAGGGGCGGGGTGGTGAGGCACACCCATAACCCGGCACTCAGAGGGGCAAGGCCATCCCAAACTGTACACAGCACAACCCCTGTCTCAAGAGCCTCATCCAGGTTTGAGGGTGGCAATCTTATTTTACATTATGCTGCACAGTAGCCTGTTTCTAATATGGCACTTTTAAGAATGGTATTTTTCAAGTCTTTTATTTTCAAAATTCTTAGTAGTGTCAGAGGGCTCAACAGTAAGTAGTGAGCACACTGCCCACAGGGGAAAAAGGAGCGAGAGATCCTCCAGCCTCTGCTTAGTACATCAGGTCCCAATGATCCTCTGACAGAACTGCGGGAATTTGGCCACAGTTACTGTGGATGAGACTCTGAGTTATTTCCTATTAATCTCTATGTTTTAAAAATTAAAAACAACAAAGAAATTTAGTAAAACCTTTTCTAGGCCTTGACATTTGTTACCGAAGGGGCAAAAGGCCATTCAATAAAGAATCTTGCACAAAGGCAAAAACAAAAGATATTTAAAAACATCAACCAAATATGTCAAGCTTTAGCCTGGGCTACGAGATCTATCTCAATAAATATAGGAGGGGGCATGGAGGGAGGCAGGAAGGAAAGGGAGGTGGGAGGGCAGGCAGATGATCCGTGATACCACTCTATTTTTAATATGTTATTTTTGAATACTGGTCTTTACCTGAATAGCTCATGCAGCTCACATGTGAGTCTGGTGCCATTGGAGGTCAGAAGACAGACAGATTCCCAGTAACTTAAGTTACAGGTGATTGTGAGGTACAATGTGGATGCTGAACCAAACCGGATCCCCTGCATAGCTAATGCTCTTAACATTTTTATCTCCCTAACCTATCTACTATCAGATTGTTTTTGTATGTAACATGTATGTCATGTATGTGTATGTATGTATGTATGTATGTATGTATGCTTCATGTGCATTGGTGTTTTGCTTGGATGAATGTTTGTGAGACAGAGTCAGAGCCTCTACAACTGGAATTACAGGCGTAATGGGCTGCCATGTGGGCACTGGGAATTGAACACAGGACCAAGGGCAGCCAATGTTCTTGACCACTGAGCCAGTTCTCAGCCCTACCTATCTAACTGACTTCAATTTGAGTAAAAGGCTTGAAACAGATGACTACCTGAGGTAATTAAGATGTTAGTTAACTGAGATGAGGCTCAGTAGGCTACCCACCCTAGCATGTGCCAAGTTCTGCATTTTGACTCCCCCAACACACACACTAAGGAAATGTTAGCTACAAGCCACAGATCTTCATCGAGCCACAGAGCTCTTTCCTGAACAAAGGTGTCAGAGCAGTGCCCTCGAAGGTCTCAGCTGGCTTGCACTTGATATGCTCTTCCCAATGCAGTCTGCCTCACTCTATGTTCTCCACGGACACTTTGTTAAATGTACTTTTACACTGTGAGGTGGGGTTGAGGGGTCTAAAAGGCCATTAGGACAAGTATTGCCTGGATTTTACCATCTTCCTTTAAATTATGAAAGTGATAGCAAATGACCTAATCTCTGAAAACAGTGTAAGCCCTCAAAATCACGAGCTTACTACCTATCTATACAGTACCCCACCCAACACGGAAGCCTGCCTTCTACATTCTACCACTAGAGGACACAGGGGCTTCACCTTCCTCCTGAGTACCCTGCTTCTGCAAATACTGTGTCAGTCTCTGAGCTCAAACGCTGTAGAGAAGTTACTACTGGTCAGGATCAACAGCCCGGATGAGACTGGATGTCAAGATACAACCACTGTCTTCAGTTTGCCATGTGAAGAGTTGGCTTTAATAAAGGGCATTATTTTCAAATACAGGGAAAATCACGGCTCAGGTTTATAGCTATTTCTCAAAAAGACCGATACTTGTCAAATGTCAATGGTATTATCTTTCGTGTTTATATAATCATCAAATCTAAACTAACTTTGTAATTTCTTTTGACATTTTGAGATAGAACAACAGGATAGAAGTTCAAGCATGCAAAGGTCACAGAAAGAACATCATCAATAGAGTCCATGACTTTCCATTATACTAAACTAACTCCTGCATGACTGTCATGAACTGGAAAAAGGAAGTACTTCTGGACTGATCTTGCCATGTTCCTTCCCTCCTGTCTTTGACACCTTCTTTAACAAGTACATTTCATGCAGAAATAACAGACCATAGACTGATGATATAGGTCACAAGTACACATTATCAGCCCTGCTTTGCCAATAGGCACTGAAAACCATGTACTATATAGGCCATCAAACATGTGCCTCCTAGCTTATGAAGAAACTGGCTAAACTGCCTCACAGCACTGCAGCCTAACGAACAATGACATTAAACTCATAACTCAAATGTACTTTGAGGCAAGCATTCTGTTGCTTTTTAAATATACAGATCTCGCCTCATCATCTACTCGAAAATGAAAACCCTGAAGGCTCACCCAATGTTCGAGCGCACTGATGCATCTTTGCTACATAAACGAAGACTTGGTTCCTAGAAAGCTAGTTCTGATGGAAGCTCAAGAGGCAGCAAGACTAGCAGAAGCCCCATGGTAGCGTTTGGTCTGGTCCCAAAGCCCCATGGCTGGCTCTGGCTGGCTGTCTTTCTGACCCTGGCACTGCCATCATCTTCCTGATAAGTGTGGCTCAGGCAAACGACCTCATCCTCACTGTCCTCATATTTCTCCAACTCATGCAAAAATGAGGGGGGTCAAAACAGCTATGCCAAGTCCTTCTAGATCTGAAATGATAATAACTAAAGTTGACAACTTATGAAGTAAAAAGCGTATGGCTATCAAATGACAGATTTACTGCAAAGAAAACACAGACCATGAAGAAGTTTCTAACCCCATAAACTGTTGGAAGGCATCTGAAACTAAGCACTGTTGCAAGATGGCTACTTACTTGCTCGACAGGTACTACCATTTCTGCAAGTGTTTCATACTGTAATCCAGTCATTATGGTTCAACCTGCAGATAAACATTAGGAAAAAGAAGACAGGACCTTCTGCCGTGTCCAGGGAAAAGAACATGGGACAAATGGGAAATGTGGCTCAATAAAGACTACACCATGTGTAGCAAAACATCCACTCCCTACTGAGAATGCCTCACAAACCACAGAAAACAGAAGGAAGCAGGAAGTCTGGATCATCCCTCACAGTCAGTGACTCGCACATGAGTACAGCCTGGTTGTAGGATGGCACAGTACAGATCTACTATTTTAAACTGCATGGCTGAAAACATAATTTATACCTCATTTATAGAAGAGGCCATGGGAAATTACTACCATTTAGTGGCCATTACCAAAAGCTGATTAAACCCTATTTACAGAAAACTAGGTGTCCCCAGGAAGTAGCTGGACACAGTAACAATAAAGGATGCTGCCTCAGAACATTGTGCAACAGCTTTCTGGGAAGGTCACTGGCTTGGGGGGTGTGGAGACAACTTATGCGTGACTTATGGTAAGGCTGGTAGGCACAGGTAATTCATTATGTAAAAGTGATCCACAGGGGTCTTGTTTAATTTTCAGATACAAAAGCTGAAAATTTCTAACAATTCTTAAATAAAGCATAGTAAGAAAAATATGCAAAGGTTATTTTTCCTGTAAAAATATAAAGCAAAGATACACAGGATTTTTAGCATATCATGTTCAATGTTCCAGGACAACTGTGTAGAAGCTGAGCACAGATTTACTCACTCCGGGCACAGTGGCGTATGCACTTATGCACTGCTGGCCTTAGTGCCTGGGGAGTAGAAAGGCAGGAGCAGGACAAGTCCCAAGCCAGCCCGACTACAGGCGACCTAGGACAGCCTACAGAAAAACTCAAAAAGCCTACATTCTCCACAGAAGGAGAAAATGCTCCAGTCAGGTAACGTTAGGAAACTGAGTCCCTAATATTCCTCTCCGCCCTCCTCCAGGAGCCAGTGTTTTCCTTTTACTCCCAATTCCCTAACAGATAAAAATACAGAACAAAGAAGAGCAGGCTTTATGCAGTGATACTTTTTGAAGCAATATAGTCTGTTTCAGATTAGATCCTCAGAGATAGCAGCATAGGACCTGAGGCTACTAAAAGTGTCTCTTACACACAGGCTTTTTTGCCCTTGTTTTGAGACAGGGTTTTTACTATGTATGTGGCTGGCTACGGATCTCTTGTGCAGCCTCTGCTGGCCTCAGCTCACAGAGGCCTGTCTGCCTCTGCCTGCCCAGTGCTGGGATTAAAGCCGTGTGCCACTACTGTGATCACTCACTCAGTTCTACTCCTCCCAGACTCTCCAAAACTACCATGAGCAATAGTTCATACAGCAGGCCTAAGTAAAAAGGAGATTTCAAAGGGTTATTAAATCCAAAGGTAAGCAAACTATGTGCATTTGAGTTAGTAAGCAAAATTTTATTTTCATTTTATTTTATTTAATCTGTTTACAGATTCTGTGGCTGCTGCAGCTCTAACAGCCAAAGTAGCACTGGCAGAAACAGAGCAATTTTGAGAGCAGCAAAAGCCGAAGGACTGTCCAACCCCTACCTGTGAAGAGAGCAGCAGAGGCTGCCCCAGCCCTTTACAGTAGAAAAAACATTCTTCTTCACTTTATGGGGGTTTTTGTTGTTCTTTTAGAGATAGGGTTTTTCTGTGTAGCCCTGACTGTCCTGGCACTCACTCTGTAAAATCCAGGCTGGCTGAACTCACAGACATCCACCTGTCTCTGCCTCCCCAGTGCTGGCATTAAAGGTGAGTGTCACTATGGACTCTGTAACAGAGCATAGCGGGAACTACACTCACCAATGTTTGAAAGATACTCCGAATCAGAACAAAGTCATCTTTCTTCATAATTTCCACAGGCTTGAGGTTGCAAAACTTCCCCTGAAGAAGGAAGAGATCACTGGTACATGTGCATGTGCTTTCTGCCACAAGGGCAAAGAAGGGCAGGCTGATCCTGCTTATAAACCCTCAGAGAGTGCAGCTCTTAGGGGGCTGACAGGCTGGCTCAGTGTAAAAGCCTAAACAAATGACCTGACTCAATTCTAGATAGCCACATGGTAGCTCAGACACAAGGGATCCCACAGCTTCTCTTCCTTCTGACCATAGGGCTGAGCATGCACCTCCCTGTCCACATACATACATATACACAGAAATAAAGCTTTTAATTTATTTTATGTACGAAGTCAATACTAGCCGATGATCACCTACCACTGCAACCCAAGAGGTGTCAATACCACATAAAATTTTGTCCCATAAATCTCTAACTTATTTAATTACTGTGTCTTTCAGTTTTCTCTTAATTACATATCTGGCTGAAAAGTATGAGTCATCAAGATACCGAAGTCCATTTCATTATAATTATGAAATTATGTCATCCTAAGCACAACCTCTGCTCTCTCTCTTTTCCCTGAGATAACATGACATGTCAGACAATTTTGGTTAATTTATCAATCAAATCAACTTTCCAATCCGTCTTCGATTGGTCTTCTGATAGCTTGCACTTTGTCTTGTAGTGTACCACAGACCATCTCACCCAGCTTTTCCTTGGATGGTGATACACACTTGGAGTCAGCTGTGTAGCTTAAAACTATACTTAGTGGCTAGAAAGGCGCTCAGTGCTGAAAGGCTGAGCTCAGAGACCAGCATCCATGTAACAAGCTGTGCACACTATATCCCAAGAAGCTGTAGAAGTGGGCACAGGGACTGGCACCAGGAAGGATCGGAAGACCTCTGTTCTCCACATGTACACACAGACTCACATGCATCTTCTCTCAAATACCACAGGCATGCACTTTTACACTCACTACCAACAAACAAAAACAGCCCAAATTACAGTTGCGATTACTAAAAGACCAACAAATAAGATTCCAAGTCAATGCTGTAAAAATCTAAACCTAGGAACAGAAAGGTGAAAATAATCATCTGGCACAGATTATTTAGATAAAAATTTCTTTTCAGCAGCAGGTGATTGCTATTTAATAAATAAATAGATAAAATAATCACTACACAAATTCAGTAAAATTCCAAATGCATTAAGGGACTAAACCAGAGTTCAGGTGAATCAGTCACACACATCGCATTTTGATTGCTCAAATTCTGTAAAAATTAATGAACTTTTCTCCATGAAATGCTTTTAGAAGTATTATTTTCCATGTGTGTGTACATAAGTAAGTTGACTGTATTATATATAGGAGCCTGCAAGGTTAGAAGAAGAAGTCAGGTCCCTAGAGAATGAGGTACAGGCATGTGTTGGCTACCATGTGAGTGCTGAAACAGACTCAGTCCCCCAAGAGCAGAGCGCCAACACTCTTGGCATGCGCCTATCTCCAGCACCCACAAATCAGTCTCCAGTTTGTGCACAAACTACAACTTTCTGAAAGCCTTAATAGTGTCCCACAACATGTGCGGTACATAGCCATGCACACACACACACATTTAGCATCCACACAGGCTAGAGCTTACGATTCTTTGCTCCAAATTCTGAAGATTCCTTTCAGGTTGTGTATACAGGCAGCCCTGAGACTTTAGGTCATTATCAATCTGAGTCACTCCCTTCAAAAGAGAAGAAAAATGGCAAAGTCAGTTTCCCTAGGTTTGCCTCTAATACACTTTAGATATTTTCTGGCATAAAATATGTGATTTTCATTGAAAGTACAACTTTAAAAAGGACATTTAAAAATATTCTTCACTGCCTTTAATTCCTACCGGGAGGCGAGGCAGGTGGATCTCTCGAAGTTCAAGGCCAGCCTGGTCAGCAGAGTGAGCTCTAGAAGTAGCTACAGAGAAACACCACCTCACAAAACAAACAAAACAAAAAGCCAAACTTCATTAGTAAGTAAATTTCCTTATGAATCTTTATATACTCTATTATCCACATGAGTTAATTTTACTTGCTTATTGCCATTACTTTGTGTAAAATCAGTAAACAGCTCAGTAGGTTGAAGACTACTAATCAAAAGGTTTCAAGGCCAGACATGGTGGCACACATCTTTATCCCAGCAGTCAGGTGACAGGGTGAGGAGAATCTCTGAGGTTCAAGGATAACCAAGACTACTAGAGAGACTCGTGTCTCCAAAAGGACAAAAACCAAACAGGCTGGAGTGATGGCTCAAAGGTTAGAGCTAGCTGCTCCCTAGGGACTCTGATTTAATTCCCAGCACCCAAATAGCAGCTCAACTCCTTTGCCTTTAACTCCTGTTTAATGGGTTCTGACACCCTCACACAGACATATATACAGGCAAAATACCAATGCACATAAAACGAAAATAAACATTGAAAAATAAAATATTTTCATAGCTGTCTCTCTATGTATAATGTATACACTCACTATAGGACACACATACATACACTATATAATTTGTAAAATGAATCTTCTACTCAATCAGTGTGCTCCACCTGCCTCACTTCTTATCTTTTACCTTGTACATATTATTTTCAGAGATATCAGAGACTGCTTGATTGGATATTTATGTATCCCACTGAGAACATGTATGTAGGACCAAGTCCAGCTGAAATAAGACAAATAAATTGCTGAAGAGAGTGTAACAGCATTTTCTTGTAAGGTTTGTCTGTTTGTGTAAAAATTTTCAAGAACAGTTTCTCTGGTAGCCCTCTGACTGTCCCGGAACTCACTCTTCTATAAACAGGCTGGCCTTCGAACTTAGAGATCCATCTGTCTACCTCTGAATGTTGAGATTAAAGGCATGTACTACTATTCCCGGCAGTTTGCTTGCTTCTTAACATAGGCATCTGAAGAGTCCTGATTAAATAAATGAATGAGATTAGAACACTGAATTTAGAATTTTATTTTATTTTTGATCATACATGAGGGCCAGAGGTGATATGCAAATATGAATGCAGGTGCCTGCAGGAGGAGGCTGAGCTCCTAGGCTGGGATGATTACAGGTGGTGTAGAGCCACCCAAAGTGTCTGTCAGACTCAAACTCAGTCCCTCTGCAAAGAGCAGTGATGCACTCTTAACCACTGAGACATCTATCCAGCCCCAGAAAACTAGATTGTTTAAAAGTGATATTGTTGGATGTGTGGTGGTTTATAACTTTAACTAGGTAAAAAGTAGGAGAACCTTCAAGTCAAGTCTGGCTTTGAGTCTACTTAGGGTTTCTAGGCCAGCAGGAAATCTAGACTGCGTAACAACAAATGATTAATTAATTGATTGACTGATTAATCAATGAGAATAAAATCTTTATAAAGCCATACATCATTGAGCAGACGAATATAAATACTAACTTATATTGTGTAGATATATATATGTATATGTATGTATATAAATTGTGGTACTAAGAGAAAGCACTCCAATTTAATGGAAAAGAGGCATTACCCCAACAAAAATCGACTTTGGGTACTATAGAAAACAGGAGGCATCTAACTGCACAGTTGAGACAAGTCCAGCTTAAGAAGTCAACAAGTAGTTCCCACGAGCCAAAGAAACAGCATTTCTTCAGGAGGCCTCATATCGGTAGCACTTTACACTGCATATGTACTCATCTAAGAGTAACATGGGAATTATGTTCCAGGGGGCAGACGCAACCAGTAGCATCCTCACAGCTGTTAAGCGAGCCTCCCCATCTAGAGTTCTCCTCCCTAACACGCCTTCTAAGCACTCACGTTGCACACATGATAACTAGGAATCATAGATAATGAGCTCACCTCCACTGGCCAGCAATTCTCCTGAACTTTATCTTTGCTGTCCCCAGCACACATCAGCCATGTGCTGAGCACTTTCTTATTACCTGGAAATTAAAAAAAGAAAATCATCATATTTAAGAAAAAAAAATCCATGTTATATAAGTTTATCACTAGGACATACTATACAATGAATCCTTATATAAAACATAAAAGAATAAAGTGGATCCAGGTCTGGTTATATGCAAAACAACTGCACAACTCTAGGGTTTTATAGAGACGACATGTGCAAAGTGTTTCTAGTCTAGATAGAGAGTCATGAAAACTGAGCATGGGGCACAACCTGTAATCCTAGTACATTCACAGTGAAGGTAAAGGGATCAGCTTCAAAGACCACACTCTGCTACGTGGCATGTGAAATTACAACCCTCAACCCTAACATTACTTTTTTCCCTTGCTTTTTCACTCTAGTGGGCAAGCCCTGACCTCATTGAGACTTTCCCTAACTGGGTTCTATAACACAGAGTTTTATTACACAGCACAGGCTTAAACAGGCAATCCTCGTGCTTCAGCCCTCAAACCAGGACAAAGAAAACAGATACAAAGCATGGCAGCATCTTCACTCATTTAACCTACACACAACCCAGCCTGATCACTCACTCTAGCCTACACACAACCATGGCCCCACAGTCTCACCTCTAACCTACACACACAACCCTTGGCCCTGATCCTCACCTCTTACCTACACACAACCATGGCCCACAGTGCTCACCTCCTAACCTACACACAACCATGGCCTACAGTCACTCACTCTAACCTACACACAACCATGGCCCTGATCTCACCTCTTACCTACACAACCATGGCCTGGTCACTCCTCTAACCTACACACAACCATGGTCTACAGTCACCTCTAACCTACACCCACAACCATGGCCCCATTTGCTCACCTCTAATCTACCCCAACCATGGCCCACAGTCACTCACCTCTAACATGGCCACAGTCACTCACCTCCTAATGGCCACCATGGCCCCACAGTCACTCACCTCTAACCTACCCCACACAACCATGGCCTACGGTCACTCACCTCTAACCTACACACAACCATGGCCTACAGTCAGTCACCTCAACCATGGCCCAGTCACTCACCTCTTATACACACACACAACCATGGCCTAGTCACTCACCTCTAACCTACCCCACAACCATGGCCCCCAGTCACTCACCTCAAACCTACACACAACCATGGCCTCTACTAACCTACCCCACAACCATGGCCCTGATCCACTCACCTCCCCTACCACACAACCATGGCCTACAGTCACTCACCCTCAAACCTGATCACCTCTAACCTACACACAACCATGGCCTACAGTCCTCACCTCCACCCACCACCATGGCCCAGTCACTGCCTAACTACCACAACCATGGCCCCACCACAGTCACTCACCTCTTGATCACTCACCTCAAACCTACACACAACCATGGCCTACAGTCACTCACCTCTTAACCCAACCACCATGGCCAGTCACTCACCTCAACCACACAACCATGGCCTACAGTCACACAACCATGGCCCTCTCCACCTCTTCCCTACACTGACCATGGCCTACAGTCCACTCACCTCTTCCCACACCAACAGCTACAGTCACCTCCTAACCTACACACAACCATGGCCTACAGTCACTCCTCTTAACTTCCACCCACCACCATGGCCCATCACTCACTAACCCACCCCTAACCTACTCTTCCCTACACACACAACCATGGCCTGCAGTCACTCACCTCTAACCTACACACAACCATGACCTACAGTTCCTCACCTCTAACGTACACACAACCATGGCCCACAGTCACTCACCTCTTCCCTACACACAACCATGGCCTACAGTCACTCACCTCTTCCCTACACACAACCATGGCCCAGTCACTCATCTCTAACACACAACCGCGGCCTACAGTCACTCACCTCTAACCTACCCACAACCCATGGCCCCACATTTGCTCACCTCTAATCTACACACACACACAACCATGCCCCATAGTCACTCACCTCTAACACACACAACCATGGCCTACAGTCACTCCCACCTCTAACCTTACACACAACCATGGCCTACAGTCACTCACCTCTAACCTACACACAACCATGGCCTACAGTTACTCACCTCTAACCTCCAACCACCCACACACAACCGCGCCCTACAGTCACCTCTAACCTACCCACAACCATGGCCCACAGTCACTCACCTCAAACCTACACACAACCATGGCCTACAGTCACCTCTAACCTACACACAACCATGGCCCACAGTCACTCACCTCAAACCTACACACACAACCATGGCCTCCAGTCACTCACCTCTAGCGTGCACACAACCATGCCCCAGTCACTCACCTCTTCCCTACACACACATGGCCTACGGTTAGCTCACCCCTTCCCTACACACACAACCATGGCCCAGTCCTCATCTCTAACACACACAACCATGACCTGGCACAGTCCACCTCTAACCTACCCACAACCCATGGCCCACATTTGTTCACCTCTAATCCCCACACAACCATGGCCCCAGTCACTCACCTCTAACACACACAACCATGGCCTACAGTCACTCACCTCTAACGTACACACAACCATGGCCCACAGTCACTCACCTCTTCCCTACACACACAACCAGTCACCTCTAACCTCAACCCTCTTCCCTCTTATCTACACACAACCATGGCCTATCAGTCACCTCTAACCTACCCACAACCTTGGCCCCCAGTCACTCCTCACCTCTTACAGTCACCTCAACCACCCCACAACCATGGCCCTCAGTCAAACCTACACACAACCATGGCCTACAGTCACCTCTAACCTACCCACAACCATGACCCACAGTCACTCACCTCAAACCTACACACAACCATGGCCTACAGTCACTCACCTCTTCCCTACACACAACCATGGCCTACAGTCACCTCTAACCTACCCACAACCATGGCCTACAGTCACTCACCTCTTAACTACCCACCACCATGGCCCTGATCCCTCACCCTAACCTACACACACACAACCATGGCCTCACATCCTCACCTCTTAACTACCACCACCATGGCCTGAGTCGTTCACCCCTAACCTACACACAACCATGGCCCCACAGTCACTCACCTCTGCCTACACACAACCATGGCCAGTCCTCCTCTTTACCTACACACAACCATGGCCCACAGTCACTCACCTCTAACCTACACACAACCATGGCCCACAGTCACTCACCTCTAACCTACACACAACCATGGCCCACAGTCACTCACCTCTAACCTACACACAACCATGGCCTACAGTCACTCACCTCTTACCTACACACAACCATGGCCCACAGTCACTCACCTCTAACCTACACACACAACCATGGCCCAGTCACTCACCTCTAACCTACACATAACCGCAGCCTACAGTCACTCACCTCTTAACCACCCCACCACCATGGCCCCCAGTCTCTCACACCTCCCTAACCTACACACCCAACCATGGCCCCACAATCACTCACCTCAAACCTACACACACAACCATGGCCTGCAGTCCACTCACCTCACCTACACAACCACGGCCTATAGTCACCTTTAACCTGCCCACAACCATGGCCCCACAGTCACTCACCTCAAACCTACACACAACCCATGGCCCAGTCACTCCTCATCTACACACAACCATGGCTGACAGTCCTCACCTCCTAACCTACACACACAACCATGGTCCACAGTCATTCACCTCTAACCTTCCCACCCCCAGTCTACAGTCACTCACCTCAAGCCTACATGACATGATTGCCTACATAACAGGCCTTCTTTCTTTGCCTTCAATATTATGGAAACCATACAATATCAGGACTATTTGCTTTCTTACTCAGCGCTTTCATGTTAAAATAATTTCTCAAACTGAGCATAGTAGTGGACAAGGTAATCCCAGCGCACTCACTCCAAAGGCTCAGGTAGTAGGATCTTGATAGACTGTCTGCCAAAAAAAAAAAAAAAAAAAAAAAAAAAAAAAAAAAAAAAAAAAAAAAAAAAAAAAAAAAAAAAAAAAAAAAAACAAAAAAAAACAAAAAACAAAAACAAACATACTTCCAGAGAACTGAGTTCAGTTTCCAAACACCCTAATCAGGTGGCTCACAGCAAGTGCAACTCCAGTTCCTGGGAACCTAAAAACCCTTTCTGGTCTTCACTGGCATATTACTCACACTGCACATACACACACACACTGACAACACATAGATACATAAATAAGTCTTTCAAATAAATAAATAGAGTGTCCTACATCATTAGTTAATGTGAATGGAAATGAGAATGTGGCCCTCATGCTGGGCCTTTAGTCTCAGCACCTGGGCTGACAAAAGGCACTAAATGTATCTTTAATAAGTTTTGGCCAGACTGCTCTACAGAGTCCTAGGCCCTTGCTAGGGCTACAAAGTATGCCTCTGTCTCCCAGAACAAAACAATCAAGACAACAACCAAATAATGAGACAATGCTGTGTGTACCCACAGGAGGAGGGTTACAATAAAATCAGTTAATGGTAGGTCTTGTGCACAAATGCAGCAAAATTAAACTGGTTTTCAGCATCTGCTCACGCTTGTAATCCAACACTGGGAAGAGACAGGACTACTAGAAATGCTTAGCCAGCCTGAGCTACACTGAATTCCAAGGCAGCCCATGCAATAGTGTGTGAAAACCTGTCCCTAAAAAAGCAAAAATAATAAACCAACAATGCACATATGTATGAACTGGCACACCACTGTCAAAACAACTTTTCACAGAAAGAACCAAGAAACCTAATGATTCCACACACACGTTCAAGAAAAAAACAGAAACACAACACAAACAGTACATAAGCCAAGAGAGAGTAAATCTAAATGCCTATGGGTGGATGCATAGAGGATACACCTGATAGCAACTGGTCCGAGCTGGGCATGGGGGCTTTGTAACCTGTAGTCGTGTTGGGGACAACAGGAAGGACAAATTAGTTTCCTGGATACAGTGGCCTGACTCAATCTGCAAAAGTCCTCTGGAGTTCCAATGAGAGACCTTGTATCGAGGTAAAAACAAACAATAAAACCCAAGGTAGATGGCTCCTGACATTCATGTGCACCTGCACACACATGTGCATGAACATGCTTGGATACAGGTGTACATGTGCACACATACATATACATATAAAACATTGATATACAGAGAAAAAGTCATTTCCTAAAATCAACTAGTGTAGCGTACACATGGACTAGAACAGCATCTGAGAGATAACCTGGTACTGACAACAGCGTCTCACCCTGTTCAACCCCACACATGCAGATACATTACCCTTCTACAAATGCATCCAGTTTAGCCAGTTCATCCGACAAGCCAACCAAGACATCCAACGTGCCAACCTAGAAGAGAAACTCAGCTTAGGACTCAGCTTTCGCACGTCCGTCCTTGTGATTGAAGAGGGATCGTTTGTTTAGTTCTGACACTGTGTGACCCAGATGAACCTTGGCCTCCCATTCCACTGGTGTCTCCTCAGTGCTCGGATTATAACCTACACCACCCACCCATCTCCACAACGCTTTATGGTTACTTAAAAAACACCTACATGATGTGTCTATTCATTCTTCGTTCCGGTGCGTATTGCTAGTCCTGGGGGATGGCTCAGGTCGTCCAAGTTTGGAGAAAGGCACCTGATGAACCTTCATTCTTCTCTCAGAGACACATCTGTCTTCCACTGGGCTGGTACAACCCTCAATTCTGCATGTCCACTCATCTCAATAGACCCAGACTTTTCACACCCCCAGACTTTACAGACTTTTATGGATCATGGAGACATAAAGTACCATCATCTACTAAAGTGAAGGAAGTTGAAATAAAATCAGAAAGACTTTGATCAACTCGGCGCCCCCATGCCCAATCTAAGAACAATATTCAACACTCAAAGTTGAGAATGCTCCATGTCCCTTGGCCTTTTAAATATAATTGTCATGGCACCAATTGTTCTTATATAAATACTAAATTAACAATCAAGAAAGTAAAATTGAGTTATATTGAAACCAGAGGACATCGAGCTGGATGCTTTTAGGTTTAAGGAGATTGGAGGAAGGAAAATCGGCAGTTGGAACGGTGGAGCGGTAGGGACTTTGTCAAACAATTTAAAGGGTGGGAATTACAGAACAAACTGTATTTAAGAGAGATTTGTGCAAAAAAAATTAAGAAAAACAAAACAAGGAAGAATCTGAGCTCACCACTGACAGTCATTAGAACCAGCTTGCAGTGGGGCTTTCTCCTCTGGAATTCTTTTTCTTTTAGACTCAGTGTGTCAGTCTGAACTAGTCACATCAAATTCTTTTGTTGTTTTTCCTTGAGCTGCCCTTTTCTGGGAGCACACTGGCGGCTTATGGCTCGATCACAAGGGCATGGAGACCTTTCCTCCTCCTTCTCTCTGTAATAAATGTGACTCTTCAGGGACTTCTCAGCTATTCTGTTCTCTGCTCACGTTCCTGAAGGGTCCACTTCACCCCAGCTGGTCTCTAAATGACAGCAGTGGCTCCCACTGGATGCTTCAGTTCCCTCGATCCTTTCTCTCATCCTGCCATTTGAAGGAAGAATGAATCTTCCCACAGCACAGCCTTCCTCTCCCTGCCCTGTTGCCCTGCTGCTTGGGACAGGCCTCTGTTTAAAAAAAAAAAAAATAATTAAATTGGAGGATATGTTGAAAAAATTCCGTTTGGAGAATTACGTAACTGCCATTTCAGTGTTTGAGAAGACAGTGATATGTATTTTAGAGTCATTATTAAAATATGAGATAATCATAATCAATCTGAGAAAAACGTGAATAAATTAATGTTTAAAAGGTTTACATGTTTAAAATGCCATCTTAGTATCACACATAGTAAATCTAGGATGTTTGTAACCTTCTTGGATACTACGTTTGAGAAAGGTGCTTTCTCCTGATTCTGGGTCTATAAAGAAACAAGTGAATTGGAGTTAGAGTTTAGTGTGTAAATTGTCTAGCGCAAGGTGGTTGGTGTGGGGAAAGTAATGTTATATGGGAAGGGTCTTTTAGATCCCAGTGTGTGGGTGTGGTGTGAAAATGTAATCCTAGTATTTAGAGTGGAGATGGAGATCCAGGAGTTGTTTCATTTTGGGTTGGTGTTTGTGTTGTTTGGTTTTTGCAACTCTAGTTTTTAGACTTTTATGTAACATAGCCTTTCTGGTGTAAGGACCTCGTTAACTTCCCTTCTGACCCACTCAAACTCGGTGGTTATGACTTACAATTTCTGAAGCATGCGCGTTGGTGGTCTATTAACACTGCCGTTGCTGTTCAGAGCATAGGCTGAATTAGGAGACGTGACTAAGACAAAGCCAACCAATCACCTCTCTGATTCTCGTGGCAGATGTACCAACATTCTAGGGGCCGCTGGACCTTAGTAGGTAACAGGACTTTGGTAGAACCTACCAGAACCGAGGCTCTGTGTCCTCACTGGGCGTGCATCTAAAATCACAGTAAATCACTGCCAGTGAAGTCTGGGCACTGTGGCAGAAAATCTTCCATAGGATATGAATTGCGGCGCTGAAGAAGGGCTTGAAACAGAAAGGTAACATGGGTTTCTGTTGTCATGTGACCATAGTCCATGTATTTCTAACCAACCTAACCCTCAACCCAGCTTCTCTGTCCTTATACCCCACAACCCCCATTGATCCTGTTTCTTGAGCTAAGGAGGCCATTTTTCAATTAATTTAATTTTTAACTTATTTCACTTCACATCCGCTCCACTGCCTCTAGTCACCCCCTCCTACAATCCCATCCTCTTCTCTGAACAATTAGGGCCCTGGGTGATATCCCCACCACCACCCCTGGCAGGAAGTCCCCAATTTTGCAGAATTTTATTCTGTTTCTGGGTCCCAGTGTTTATTTAGGCCACTAGAGTCCTAACTGTCGACATCATACATCCTGGGTGGCCTACACAATCTTCAAGTCCCTGCTCACTGGACATCACCTCCAAAAGAGTCTGTCTCAGTTTGTACAAAAGCTGGAATTGCCCTGCAGTCTCACACGCGCCAGGACAGACTTGTGGATGCCTGCAGTGTGTCTGCATCACAGACTAAGCCAGCTGCCCTAAATAACTCCACCCAAAAAAGGAAAAGGACTGCCTGATTAGCGAGCCTCACACGGGAAGCCCCAGGTGAGGGGGTGCCCCAGGTGAGGGGTGGTGCAGTAAAAGGGAATCAATGATTGTCCTTCATCTGCCTCCTGTGCTCAACCTGACCCCGTGGAGTGGAGAACTGAGAGGCTTGGTTTAGATTGACCAAAGAGGCCTCTGCCCCATTTCATGGACTTAGCCCTTATGTGCTCTGGGTGCCTGGGCACCCAGTGTGCATCTGAAAGGTCTTCCCTGTTGGTATTTGGGGACAAAGGCGGTGGGGAGGGAATTGGGCTATTTAGCATCCTAGGCCTCTGCTCACCATTTGCAATAGCAGCATCCACACAACCCAAAATGTCTCTCTGTGCAGCTCAAACCAATTATGTAGCTCAAAACTGTTACTGCATCTCATGGCTGTCTGTGGCCATGGCATTAAAGTGAGGGAACTTTTTTTCCACTGAGTGTCAGTCAAACCTGGAGTAAAAGTAGATGTATTCGGAAAGGGGCTTCTAGTGGCTAGGATGTGTGAGGGAAGAGGGGTGAAGCCGTGAAATGAAAGGAGAAAAGAGGTCTATTTAAGGGTAAAACCAGGACCCTGAGTAACAGATCACACCTTACCACACAGTTTGGAACACCGAAGGTCTTCACAGAAAGATGGGAATCCCTGGAGAATGCAAGGGCAGGGGCAGGGAGATGCACTTTGCTTTTCCCTTTCTTTTTGTGTGTTTACGTGTGTGCGGTGTGCA
This sequence comes from Rattus rattus, assembly GCF_011064425.1. NCBI lineage: Eukaryota > Metazoa > Chordata > Mammalia > Rodentia > Muridae > Rattus > Rattus rattus. The sequence continues at coordinate 212,293,378 of NC_046154.1, forward strand.
TATCTGTATGTGTATGCCTGCACGTATATGTGTCCCTAAAAGCCGGAGGTTGATGTTAGGAACCTTCCTCAGTTGCTCTCACTGTGCTAGGGTCTCTCAATCAAACACAGAGCTAGCTAATGTAGCCAGGGTAAGCTCATGGATGCCCATCTCTCTGCTTCTCAAGGCAACAGACCACCACACCCTGCCAGGCATTCACTTGCCTCTGCCTCTACCTCTGCCCTCCTGGGCAACAAATGCCTTAATACTGGCCATTCATTCCCCAGCCCAAAAGCATGCTCATTAGTTTTTCAAAATAACCTCTCTGCACCCGGAGACCAGCGACACGACCGAGGATGTCAGAACTAAACCTGAAAATTCCATAAACTTGAGACAGAAGCAAACAGCCTGGCTCAAGAGTGCCCTCGGGGTTCAGCAATCCAAGCGTGTTTACTGACAGCCTCAGAGAGCAAATTGGTGAAATGTTTACCTCAGCCTCAGAGTCAATTCCAGAAAATGACTGTTTCAAGCCCAATGTGTCTCTGTGGGGACTCATTAACGACAGAGAGCAAGGAGGTGTTATTTGGGTAAAATTGGATCAAGAATCTCTGAGGAGGCTGCAAGATTCTCTGAAGAGGCCCAGGCAGAGAGGGAGCAGTCCTCGGGCAGCAGGGTAGAGCTTGCTGACAAGGAGTAAGCACCTGGGGATTTTTAAGTTTAAATTACAATTGTTATTTATTTGTGTGTGTCTATGTGAGGTGTGTTTGTGTTTGTGAGTGTGTGGGGATACATGTATGCCACGACACCGTGTACAGGTCGAAGAGGACAACTTGCAGGAGTCAGTTCTCTACTTCACCTTTTAGGTCCGGGATCAAACTCTGGTCATCAGCCTTGGCAGTGAGCGCCTTTGTGACTGAAAATGGTCTGGGGAAACGGATTCATTTACTTGCACATGCTGGATTGACCTATGGGTCAGGTGCTAAGGTGCTTTATAGTGTAAAGAGAATTTCTTTGGCATCAGAATGAAGCTCAATTCCTTTACCACTGTTGGGACATTGGTCAATCTTAGGTAAGTTATGTCTTTAAGTCTTAATTTCCCCATCTGATAAATCAGAGACCCTGGTCTCGCTCACAGAAAAATCAGAGACCCCTGATTCCTCGCTCACAGAATAGCAGTGAGAATAGCTTAGAGACAGGAGCGGGCCCAGCTTACTTGCTGTTTCCCTCCCCACCTTCCATAAGGAGCTAGAGCCTCTGGGCCATCCATTCGGACAAGAGCTCCCTATATGGTACAGGCTGTGTATTAACCAAGCAAGGGGCTTCTGATTCAAAAGGTGGCTTCCCTACGTGGTCTGCCCTTTGTTCCCTCCTGATAACAAACACTGTGAACTCTGCAGACCTGGATAGCAGAGGTGAAAAGGGTTGAGAGCACACAGGCTGAATCCTGTAGGCAGCAGTTCTAAGTCAGGAGTGGACTGTCAGGGATGAAACACTGATAACTAACACGGAAGTACTGACCGTGGTTCTGTCAGTATTCAGGAGCTCTTCCCTGCCCTTCATATTCTGACCACAGCTTTGATGGTGTGGCGTGATAGGCAGGGTGATGGTCTGCCATTGGATTCCTCTCCCAGCCATGGAACTGGCATCACCCTGCAAAGCTCGTCGTATCCTTAAAACTAGAAGGAAGGTCGTGCAATCAATGAGCTCACAACCCAGAGGTTGAGCCGTCTTTAGTTGAGTTCAGTTAAATAGATTGTATTATTTAGAGGGCAGATAGGGCTTCACTAAGCAGTCAGAAAAAATCAAACATTAAATAAAGCATTAAGCTGAATTGAAGCATCTGGAATTTTGATGAGTTTTGATACCTGTTCATCTTGGCATGCGTGGTTACAATGGCCTGTGCAACAGAGAGAGGACCCTAATGCTGACTGAAAATCAATCTAAGGTTGAGGGACAAGAAACCTGGGAGTGGGTTAGGCCTCTGCAAAACTGCTGGAGAAAGAAAGCCCATACAGTGGCTGTTGGCAGTTGCGTGTTGGTTCACCCCCAATGAGCTCACGTCAAACTTCTGACCCAGCGTCAGAAGATAAGAAGCTTGTGGTCAGTTATTAGAGCAGCGACAGGGATTTGCTACAGCTTACAACATGGAAGTCTTTCCATCTCGCCTCTGAGGACTGCACAATAATTCACTGAGAGCTTTCAGTACTCAACAACTTCGCTCCCCCAGGCATACAAACGTCACTTCCATGACTCAGACTGATCTCACTCTTTCTGTTCTCTGGTTAATGGGAAGACATGGAATAAAGGTTGTGGGATGGGCAGCTATTCCAGCCTTTATGTTGAAAAAGAACTGACTATTGTTAGCAACTCTACAGTGGCTATACTTGAAGCCTGAATGTCCACACCCTGCAGTCCTCCCTGGCCAGAAAGGCTCAGCCAAGGTCTGATGCCTCTGGGCCTTCCATGACTGTCCTGTGCCCCTTCTCAGATTTTCTAATTATTTTCTTCTTCCTTGGTCTCCACTTGCCTTTATTCTCCAAAATTCTTCATTAGAAATATTGATTGGCTTAGGTGTCTATTGCCATGACAAAACACCATGACCCAGGCAACTTATACAAAAGAACACTGAATTCTGGACTCACGGTTGCAGTAGAGCTTGAGTCCATGACCACCGTGAGGCCATGAGCATGGGAGCGTATTGTCAGGCATGGAGCCAGGCAGTAACTGAGAGCTTATATCTGGATCCCAAGCAGGAAGCAGAGAGCTTCTAGTCACTCCCGCAATAGGTAATAGGACTTTTTTCCTTTTTATTGCTCTCTTTTATATCCAAGGATTATCCACGGTCATTGACCTCTTTCCCAGCTTTCAATGTTAGCATACTGATTTGTAAAAAGTGTTTTCTAATGTAAAGTTCTTGATTTGGCCATTTCTCCTTCTTGGGAGTCTACTTTTTAAGCTATTTACTCCTCAGGACTTGGCAATATTAATTCATGGGGTTCGAATAGAACTGGGGAAGGCTATGAAATTGTTAAAGCCTGAGTCCTTGCAGACCACGGTGTTTGAAGGGAAGAGTTGCTGAGATGAAAGGATCTAAGCACAGATGTGCGTCTGCACCATTCAGTTCATTACACTTGATGAGCAGGCTTGACACTGTGAGGAATCCATGGTCCTTTGATACCTCAAAGCCCCAATGACACAGCTCAATAAAGCTATACATCCTACTCCCTTTAAAAGTTCCACCAATTACAGACCAAGAATTCAAGTATATGAGCCATTCTCATTCAAACCACTACACGTAGGTAAGATAAAACTTCTTAAAACAGGTCCAGTCTGATCCTTTCTCACAGGTCCCTCCCATCTTAAACTCTTTGGAGTCAGAGGAACACAGGCAAACATTTCCAAATGGCAGGTTGATTTCCCCATGACGCATGGGAAAAATGAGACATACAGCACTTTGGGAGTATGGGGGTGGGCCACCTCCTTTCTTAGCAGGGTGGCTGGGCTCCTCCACTCCTTCAGAAAGACTTGCTCTCCATGCATGCCTCTCTAGTCCTCAGCTGTATTTAGTTTTCCCGTATCACTGGATCCTAACACAACCATGAACTTTCCCATTGCCCTATACTGAGAAGTCGGCATGAAAACATGGACTTTTATTTTGTCACTATTCCATGGTGCCTGGAACAGTCCTTGTTATGTAATAGTTCTTCCATAAACACTTGCTAAGTTAAATTAGAAGTTGTCTCCTCTGTGTGACTACATTTATAGTCACATTTTCTTCTTTAATGTTACTGAATGATGAATTCCAAAGGTCTTGAACGCAGTGACTTCAGGGTAGGGATTTTGAGAAAAGCCACACTTGGCTTTAACTTAAGCTCAAACTTTGCCACCTAGGGTGCCATTAACCTTCAGTTTCTTCAACAGTGGCTCTGGCACCATCCCTACTCCCCTCATCAATAATTTAGAAAGAATCTGGCCCATTGGGAGGTCTACATGGAGGAACGTTGTGCTTCCTGATCTGCTGATCTGCTAGAGAATGTCTGTGAGAATCAAGCTCTCCTCTTGCCTTGCATGCTGCTGTATAAGACCATGATGCCCGGATTTGCTGTGTTGATCTTGCTCTTGACTGAGGGCGGGTAGATAGAAATGAGCTGAACCCCAACTCACCCAGCCTGGACACTGTCATGACGTGAGGCTAAATTTTCTTGTTATTTAGTTCTGTTTTGATTTAAGCTCCTATTATCCTCAGTGGGGTGCATCCAAAACCTATCTTATCATCTCGTTCCACTGAGAAAAGCCACATCAAAAATATCTTCCCATGGGAGTCTAATCATTCCATCAACTCCCCCAGTAGGTAATAGGATTTTTTCTTTTTATTACTATCTTCCATATCTAAGGGTTATCCATGGCGTTTGAAGAGATGAATTGCTGAGGAATCCTCTCCAAGCACAGATGCGCACATGAACCATTCAGTTCACTACACTTGGTGAACAGGCTTAGCCCGGCAGGGCTTCACACGGCCTCTCCCACAAGAGTTCATGGCCATGGAGTATTGCCCAGCTTAGCTAGTCCAGGTGCCTTCCTTCCTAAGTCTAGAGAAGTGGTTGACTGTATCTTCAGAGCTCTTTCAAGCTTATGAATCACCCTTGCATTTTAAACATCTCCATTAAGCATTTCCAAATGCATTCGCCCATGGTTTCTCCCACTCCCTGCCCATACGTGCATCTCACGGGGTGAGCAGGGAAAGTGAGCTGGCTGGCATCCCTGTGGCAGATTCCCAAAGCCATGTCATGTACAACCAGGGCTCAGCTAGGAATTTGCTCTGCAGTCAGATTCCCAGCTACAAGGTATGAGAGGTCCTGACACAACAGTGTGTCATCAGCAGACACACAGAGGACTCATTGCCAGAGCACACTGGCATAGTTTGCTATTGCTTTGGTTTATGTGGAAATTGATGGCATTTTTGCCTCTTGTTTCAGTATTTGTAATGCTAAGTGCTGGGCCCCTAAGACCTGGAGTCTGCATGTAGCTTCTGGGAACCTGACTCCAGCTAATTCTGATTGGTAAATAAAGATGCCAGCAGCCAATAGCTGGGGAGAAGAGAAAGGAGAACAGCTATGGGAGAAAAAGAACATGCAGAAGGGAGAACCAGAGTCACCATGTAAAAGGACCAAGAGAACACAGCCCAGAGTGCAGCCAAGATGGACATAAAAACTAACAAGTATTAATTCAGAGTTATCAGTGGGAGGTAGATTCTAACAGCATGGAGATTAGGCAGTTGCCAAGATATTGTGCTGGTTAAAGCATATTAAAACATAAGGGCTGTGTGTGTGTTTTATCTGAGAACATAAATGGTCTAAGGTGGGAAGGAATCCTGCACCAGGAAATTTAAAATATTCATACAACAATTATTTGGTGCTATGCCAGAGCGGTTTCCCAAACAACTGGATTCGAACATCTGTATTCATACTTTGCTATGAAATTTTCTTCCTAATCATGGTCACTTGAATAGGTTTGGCCCCCATAAATTCATATGTTTGAATGCTTGGCCATAGGAAGTGGCACTATTAGGAGGTGTGGCCTTATTGGAGTGGGTGTGGTCTTGGAGTGGGTGTGGCCTTGTTAAAGTAGGTGTGGTCTTATTGGAGTAGGTGTGGCCTTGTTAGAGTAGGTGTGGCCTTGTTGAAGGAATTGTGTCATTGTAGAGGCAGACTTTGAGGGCTCTAAGCTCAAGCTCCACCCAGTGTGGAAATTCAGCCCACTCCTGGCTCTGTCGCTCTCTCAGTGAAGTGAAGATCAGTGGAGACTTGAGCCAGACCCAAAGCATTGCACAGCTAGCTCTATAAGCAAGCCTAGCTCCATCCCGTCACTGTCCAACAAGTCTTATTTATGCCCTACAAACATCGCGCATCCTCAGCACAGGTCTTGCCTCAGCACATGTGCCTGTCTCAGCTGACACCACTCTGCCAATCAGCCCGAGGCTGCAGAAGCAGCAAGAAACTGCAGCACGCCACCAGAAGTGTTTTGGTGTGTTCCTGTCTGTGGAGTCCCAACAACTGGAACTCAACTACCCAATGTAAGGCAGACCAACACGTGAGTCATTAGCAAAGAATCCTTCATCACGTGTTCTTTCATGTGCTTGCTTTAACAGAACATCCTTTCATCTGGGTCTGCTTCAGCTAAATGTTCCTTCACGTTTGCTCCATAAAACACCATCCAACCATCTTTCTAAAGAACCCTTAAGTTTCTGCTTCACTGCATAGTGCTGTGCTTCCTGCCATGATGATAATGGACTAAACCCCTGAAACTGTAAGCCAGCCCCAATTAAATGTTGCCTTTATACGAGTTGCCTTGGTCATGGTGTCCCTTCACAGCAGTAAAACCTTAGCTAAATACTAATGGAGAAGGATCAAGGAAGAGATTCTGAATCCAGCCCCTTTCCAGATTCTAATTGGCTTTTCAGCATCTGGGGTTTGAATGTTCCCAAAGATTCCCTGTACCCTGGAGGCAATAATTTTCCTTCTCAGGGTTACATTGGGGAAACATTTTGTGGACTGTGTAAAGGTTGTCTCTGGGAGAAGAATCTGACATGGGGTGGGGGGATTCACCAGCATGACACAGAGGAGGTTGGGCATGCCACGGTGAAAGAGAGGTAAGTGGCCATGTGGCAGGTGTGGACTAGAATAAACAGGTTAACTAAGTTAGAGCTAGCTGGGGTGTAGCCTTGCTATTGCACCTAAGCTTCTATAAACACTAATAAGTCTCTATGTCTTTATTTAGCAATTGGCAGGTCCAAGAAAGTCCAGAAATATTTGGTGTCCAAAATGGTAGCTAGAAATCCAAGCTTAGGACACTGGATTCAGGTTTTAGACAGCAATTCCCAAGTGAAAGGTAGGAAAATGTTTGTCTAGCATCCTCACACTGCACCACAGCTGTGTAGTAAGGCCAGCTGAGCATTCAACAGGACCTGTGGACATGGCTGAGTGGGTGGCCAGAGCTGCACCATGGTCTCTCTTGGGCAGACTGCTACAAGCACTTGAGGTTACTGAAGTGCCCACCCATTCCGGACCATACTGTTGGGAGATGTGGGGAGTCAGCAGCTACTGCAGGCCTGGAGTGAGGGGCTGTTAGAGGCAACCATGGGACTGCACACCAGCCTAGTCTTCAGATGAATCCAATCTAAAGCCAATATCACTACCCTGTGATGACACTCCAAAATGGCAGTCCAAGTCCACTAGGAAACAGGCAATGATTTTTCCAACTACAATAAAAGAATTAGCCCCAGATGAGAGAAATCTGCAAGATTTCCAAGAGTTTGGGTAGCACCCCATAGAGGTACTCAGACTTAAAGAAATTTAAAGAAACAGTAACAACCTATGGCTTACATTTACCCTATGTAAGACAGATACTTAATAACTGGGCCACACAAAATCATGCAATCCCAAAAGACTGGAAAGATTTGGTATCAGCCATCTTAGAACCTGCCCTCAACTACAGTGGCTAACATGGTGGAAAAATGAGACTTCAGTCATGGAGCAATGAAATTGGACTAGAGGCGTTGATATTGTCAAGGATCAGTTGCTAGGTGATAATATTCTAAATTAAGAGTACGGATTACCCTTGAGGATGCCATCTTAGAACAATGTCCTACAATAGCTTAAATGCTTAGGACAAGGTTGAACAATGGGGATGAGCTGAATCCTTTACGAAGATAACCCAGGGTTCAAATGAATCTTTCACTGACTTTTTACAAAGATTAACGTCAGCTCTAAATAGAGTAATATCAGATCCAAATGCTAGAGAATTTTTAATTGAATCTTTAGCTTTTGAGAGTGCTAACACTGAATGTAAAATGGCTATTAGACCTTTAATGGCCTGATCTGCACCTATGTATGAATGGATTAAAACTACTTTGGATGTTGAATCTAATGCTCACAATTCAGTTGTGATTGGACACACAATTACAAGAGATATTAAAAACTCAAGTGTCCATTATTGTGGTTGTGAACAATCAGGTCATTTCCTAAAGGACCATAGACAAACAGCCCCTGAGGATAAATTTATCTCTAATGATAACCTAGAGAGAAAGATTCCTGGGATATGTAAAATGTGAAAGGAACAGACACAGGGCGTATGAATGTAGATTGTACAGAAATCTTCAAGGCAGTTCCTTATTGTCAGAAAAACCGACTAAGAGACCTTGCTCAGGGCCTGGCATTAAACAACATAAGACATTAGCTTCCTGTCGGCCGAAGAAAACTGTTCTGGAAAGTGACTAGAAAAATTAATGCCTGATAGGGCAAACAGCACTGCTCAAGACTTAAATCATTTACGAGAGATAGAGCAAGCAGCTCCTATAGATAGAACAAGAGACGCGAGCAGCAAACCACAGAACTGAGAACCCCCGATGGAGGAGTTAGAGAAAGGATTGAAGGAGCCGAAGGGACTTGCAACCCCATACGAACAACAATATCAACCAACCAGGGCTCCCAGGGGCTAAACCACTACCCAAAGACTATACACGGACTGACCCATGGCTCCAGCAGCATATGTAGCAGAGGATGGCCTTGTTGGGCACCAATGGGAGAAGAAGCCCTTGGCCCTCCACGGCTGGACCCCCCCCCCCAGTGTAGGGGAATGTCAAGGAGAGGCTGGAAGGGGGTGATTGGGGAGGGGAACGCCCTAATAGAAGAAGGGGAGGGGGATTGGATAGGGGGCTTATGTCTGGGAAACCAGGAAAGGGAATAATATTTGAAATGTAAATAAAAAAAACGAAGAGAGAGAGAGAGAGAGAGAGAGAGAGAGAGAGAGAGAGAGAAAAGAAAGAAAAAACGAGATGCTAAAGATGAAAAAAAGAAAACAGGTATTTTTGTCAAGCTGCTATAAATGATAAGAGACCAAGGTTGAAATTACAATTAGCCAGAATTGAAATTGAAGGCCTATTGAATACAGGAGTGATTATAACAATAATTTCACAAGATTCCTGGAATACAGCTTGGCCACTTCAAAGGGTAGCTACACAGCTCCTGGGAACTGGGACATTGTCTCACATAAAACAAAGTCTAAAATGGATTAAATGCACAGGACCAGAAGGTCAGGTAGAAGATAAAGCTGTGTGTGGCAGATATAGCCATGAATTATGGGGAAGAGATCTCGTACAATAGATGAGCATTCCTTCAACTTCAGAAGCAAGCTATAAAGAGGATATGTTCCTTAAAAAGATATTTTAAAATGTTATCAAAGATAGCTACAGACTGCCCAAGCTGTGCATAAGCAGGGCACAGTCAAGGTTAGCTATCCAAATTTATAAGGAGGGCCACTGCTGATAGAGTACCATCTGCCCTACCATCAAAATAGTTAACTGACAAGCATGTTTGGGTTGATCCTTAAATAAAGAAAAGTTGCAGGCACTAAAACAGCTGGTCCAAGAGCAGCTGGAAGCTCGGGATATAGAACAGTCCACCAGCCCTTGGAATTCTCCTATATTTGTCATTAAAAAGAAATTTGGAAAATGGAGGATGCTGACAGATCTGAGATCAGTCAGTGAAATCATGTAGCCTATGGGTTCTTTACAACCTGGAATCCTTTGAACTTCTTTCTTCCTAAGGCATGGCCTATTATAGTGATTGATTTAAAAGATTGCATTTTCTCAATACCCTTTGAGAAAAAGATAAAGATTTGCTTTCACTGTGCCCACATTTAATTATGCCATGCCAACTAGGACATATCAGCGGAAGGTCTCGCCACAAGGAATGTTAAACAGTCCCGCCTTGTATCAATATTTTGTCCAACAGCCATTAGGAATAATTCAGTTTCCTCAATCTATAATTTATCATTTTATGGATGAAATCTTGCTGGATGATTCAGATGTAGAAACCTTACAAAACAAGACTTGATAAAGTAAAGAGAACTTTGCCTTGTTGGGAATTGCAAATTCCTCCTGAAAAAAAACACAAAAAGGAGATACTATTCATTATCTAGAATATAAAATAGGTCTGCAGAAAATCCAGCCACAGAAGGGTACAGATTAGAAGAGACCAATTACAAATTCTTAATTATTTTAAAAAATTACTGGGAGGTATTAATTGGCTAAAGACCTACAACTGGATTAGCTACTCAAGAGCTAAGTAATTTATTTCAAACCTTACAAGGTGATTTGGACTTAAATACTCCAAGAAAATCATCAGCTGAAAGAATTTGCTCTGATAGGAAAGGGGACTACAGGATACACGTGGACCATTGAATCCGAAGCTGGATTGTATTTTAGTGTTTCCGTCTTCTACTCATTCTCCCATAGGAACTCCCATACAGAGAGAAGGCAGTATCTTAGAACGGATATGTCTAACACATAAATATAGTAAAAAGTTTAAAACATATAAAAAAGATTTCTGGTTTGATTGTGAAAAGGAGATTAAGACCACCGGTTAACAGGAATGGATCCAGCAGAGACAGTGAGGATTGGCAAAGAACTTAGAGTAATTTGGGGGCCGGGGGAACTAATAACAAATACCTCAAAAGCAAGGGACTTTAGTTTATAAAAAGAACTAATTGGATTCTTCCTTGCATAGTGATAGGAACACCAATTTCTAAAGCTCCTACCTTTTATACAGAATTGCAGGTCATACGTCAGAAAATATAAGTAAAATAATTTAAAGCCCATATGCTTCACCTCAGAAGTCAGAATTATACGCTATTCTTATCGTTCTGTTAGATTTTCCAGAATCTCTAAATATAGTTGCTGAGCCATAATATGCAGAGAGAGTTGCTTTCCATATAGAAACTGCTGGATTTATTCCAGATGGTTCAGGACTAACTTTGTTATTTATACAACTGCAACAAGTACTTCAAAACAGAGATCATCCAATATTCATAACTCATATTCAATCTGGCACAGGTTTGCCAGGACCCTTGGCATCAAGAAATGAGAAGATAAATTATTAATAGGAAACATATTAGGGGCTTCAAATTTTCATGAAAGATACCAGATAAATAGTAGAAGTTTAAAGACAAATTTTTCTATGATGTTGTAACAAGCCAAGGAAATTACTAAAATTTATCCTAGTTGTTCTTTGTATAATCAAACTCCATTACCTACTGGAAGTAACTCTAAAGGTAACCAAAGAATTGTAATTTGGCAAATGTATGTTTCATTTTGCAGATTGTGGAAAATTGAAGTATGTACCTCATACAATTGATACATATTCAGGATTCCAGTGGACTACGGCCATACGTTCTGAAAAGGCTGATTCTGTAATTCCACATCTATTAGAAGTAATAACTATATTAGAGATACCTTTACAGATTAAAACTGATAATGTTCTAGCATACGTATCCAATAAAATGCAACAATTCTTTAAACATTATAGCATAAAACATGTTACTGATATACCTTACCACCCTACAGGTCAAGCAATTGTAGAGAAATCTAACTGCACTTTAAAGGAAATGCTCATAAGACAGAAGGGGCATATGAGGACTCCCAGAGAAGGGTTAAATAATGCTTTATGAACTTGAGTTTTTAAAATATCAATGAGACAGGTAGCACAGCTGCAGAAACATACTAGATCTTAGAAAGAATTGTTGAATTAAACCACCACATAAAGATGTTCTAACTAAAGAATGGAAGTCAGGAAATGAGTTGCACTGGGGGTGAGGTTATGCTTTTGTTTCAACAGGAAACAAAAACCTTCAAAATTAATAGATTTGATTTGATGGGGAGAGGGAGACCTCCTGAAAAACGGCCACAGACATAAAGGAAAAGAACCGGAACAACAAAACAGGTGACCTGAATGCTGATCCCATTACATGGGAAGAGCGCTGAGCATTCATGTCTGGCTGAGACATGAATGGCTGCAGCAGCCTATGAATCCTGTTGGCTACTAAGTCCTTGTGACTTTTTATCACATGTCATTCTTTCATGGCATGAATGGAGGTTTATATAACAGTTTGGTTACATAGTCCAAACGAACTTGTAAAGTTGATAGATTCCATTCTCCCACTCAAACATAGAGCAAAGAATCATCCGTAGCTGATTGGTGCGTACCACAGATTCCATGCATGTGTTAATGCAGATATGTATGCTACCTTTAAAAGTTTGTGTGTTTTCAGAGCAAACTGACCAGACGCCAGTGAAGACAAGACAAGTAACCCAGGTGATCCAGCCTCCCAAACTGCCTCACTTCCTGCACCCAGGACAACGTTAAAGCGGCCAGCTCAAATGGTCCAGCCTCACAGACTGAGCAGGGACTTCAGTTAAGGCCTGCCTTTTCCCATCCCACAGAGACTGGACAGAAAATTATATAGCTAGCTCTCTCGGGGCTTGTCCAATATCCTAATTTGCTTAGTGTCCCCAAACAATGCCTTTGCCCCCAGACAGCAACAAGCCATTTTAAGAACATGGCGCCCCCATCTCCAAGAGGTGGGTTGGGTGGTTTTTGGTCATTTGGTGGATGTTTGTCCTTGTTTAGAGGAGTTAGTCACAGGTTGTTAATGGACTTGCTCAGGGAAGAAACAAAATAAAGGAGGTTAGATTCAGGAATCACTTTCTCCTCTTTCTCATCTTCCTCTTCCTTCTCCTCTTCTTCCTCCTCCTCTTCTTCCTCCTCCTCCCCCTCTTCCTTTCTCTTTCTTTCCTCTCTTTCTTTCTCTCCTATCTACTGTGAGGGAGAAAAGTAGGGAAAGGGAATGAAAAGAAGAAAGGGGGATATGGAGATATAAGAAAAAGAAAGGTAGGGGTTGGGGATTTGCTCAGTGGTAGAGCACTTGCCTAGCAAGCGCAAGGTCCTGGGTTCAGTCCCCAGCTCCGAAAAAAAGAAAGAAAAAAAAAGAAAAAAGAAAAAGAAAGGTAGCTTGTTGAATCTATTTTAAACTAGAAAGCAACTTCATGTCTCAAATATTTTTACATTGGTATGAATGTTTGTATATTGATAGAAATTTAAGGTTATATTTTATTGTAACATACTGTGTATATGGTTCAACTCTTGTTTAAAGTAACATACAACAAAGAAAAGAAATCATTATAAAAGCCACGATAGTAGTGACTATTATTACAGACAGGGCTGAGATTGTAATGGGGGCACTAGTGAGCTCTCTGGGATGGCTGACAAAAATTCACTAGTTTTCCACCTTATAGTAATTCATTTAAACCAAACATTTGTTTTGTGATATTGTCTACATATGTGAGCAATGCTCTATGATCAAAAGGATTCTTTTCTAGCCATCTTGGTGGCACACTCCTTTAATTCTAGCACTCTGGAGGCAAAGGCAGGCAGATCTGAGTTCGAGGCCAGCCTGGTCTACAGAGTGTGTTCCAGGGCTACACAGAGACACCTTGTCACAAAAAACAAACAAACAAACAAACAAATGAACAAACAAAAAAAACAACGACAACAAAAAAAGGACAAAGTAATGTACATTTAATGTACATTAAAATGCAAGTCATTTTAATATTTGTTGTAAATTTCTAGTCCTTCAAACCTACTGTTACAAAGTATTTAGGATAATTAAGAAATGCAAGTTAATAGTCACCTATAATGCTCAAACTTGTGGTCATGTTAGGTACAAGTTTAGTTAATTACAGAAATAAGCTTTATTTATCCTCCTGTATGTGTTTTAAAGTTAAACCTCAGATTCTTCTACCAGAGACCCTCTCTCAGAGCAGAAGTCCTGCCTTCTATTCTTGCCTAGCTACTGACATCAGATCTTTATTGAGCCAATCAGGGAGTGAGGAAGTTTGTTTACAAACTGCTGAGTCAGGTGATGAGCCATGAGAGCAATAATGCCAGAGTCTGGGCAGTACCCAGCTCACTGCCAACATAGAATTAACAACTGAACATACAGAGACGACCTTCATGTAGTACACAAAAATGTTTCTCCAACATCTCCCAGAGTCTAGGCAGTACCAGCTCACTGCCAACACAGAATTAACAACTGAACATACAGAGACGACCTTCATAGGGTACACAAAAATGTTTCTCCAACATCTCCCAGAGTCTGGGCAGTACTCAGCTCACTGCCAACACAGAATTAACAACTGAACATACAGAGACGACCTTCATGCAGTACACAAAAATGTTTCTCCAACATCTCCCAGAGTCTGGGCAGTACCAGCTCACTGCCAACACAGAATTAACAACTGAACATACAGAGACGACCTTCATAGGGTACACAAAAATGTTTCCCCAACATCCCCCCCCTTTTAATCCAACAAGTGTCTTTTTCTCTAACATTAATAAGCCACATGTAATAAGAACAATTATGAGAACTATTAGGTAATGATTACATTCACAATATCCAGTCCATTTGTACTTGGCAACCTTGGGGAAAATACTCCAGTAACTAGCCTATCTTGGTGAGTTCAAAATTCTGTACCTAGATTATTTTCTATCACTATTTAAGCTTTTATATCCTCTAAGGTTCATAACTTGTATTACCAATCTATAAACATCTTTTTAGACCTTAAAGTGTTTTCGTAAGTCCTAAACAACTTAAGTTTATATGTGAGACTATAATTATCTAGTCTTCCACCCCATCAGCGACCTGAGAAGGATAATATTACCTGAGGAAACAGGAAGTGCAGAGCAAGCAGCTTCCCAAACTACAGAAAGGACAGAGACTACAGGCTGCCTGGTCAGTCACCCAAGGTTCCTCTGTATCATTGGGACATCCATCTTTGACGATCAGACCCAGATGTGCCAACAATTTATAAATATCTAATTTATAATTTTTTTAAAATCATAGACTAATAATTCTGAGGAAGTTGTGGTAGTAAGTTGAAACAGAAATAAAACTTAGGGGGAAATCTTTAGATATCCAAGTGCATTCACTAAGTTGCTAATTCATTATTATTATTAGCATTCTGACTGACACAAAGTCTGTTTCTGGCATGAAATCCAGATTTCTTAGTACTTAACAACAGTGAAAGCTGATGAACTCACCTTTCCTGGCTCTCCAGAGTTCATCTAGGTTCCACTTTATCAGGAGGACCTGATAGAGGGGCAGACCTTGCCTTACTTCGCCATCGTCATTAGCTCCACCGAGCCCTGTGGAGCCAGCCTTACAGGTGTGTACTTTATTATTATTATTATTATTATTATTATTATTATTATTATTATTATTATTATTATTTTTGGTTCTTTTTTTCGGAGCTGGGGACCGAACCCAGGGCCTTGCGCTTCCTAGGCAAGCGCTCTACCACTGAGCTAAATCCCCAACCCCTAGGTGTGTACTTTAGAACTGAAAAGTTCCAGCCTCAGGTGTTTGAGGCAGCTGGATGAGTGTTAGGCTGTAGTGGGTGGATTAAGTAACACATTCAACAGGAAGTCGCTAGAAGAGACTTCAAAGGGCTTTCCAAAATTCTGAAAAGTCCTTCTGTCATCTTAGGGTTGTATATATAATTCTGTCTCAGAGTTGTTATTTCAGGATCAAAGAGGCCAGGTGGAAAAACATGAGGTTCCAGACGGCTCCAACTACACCTAGCCAGCCCATGGTAAGTGAGGTCACTCCTGGGTCACAGAGGAGAGCAGGTCACGTTCCTAAACCAGTACAACGCCTAAGTGCATGCTAGATATTTATCCTTATATCTACTGAATGTGTACCTCCCAACCCCGTCTAAGAAACTTCTTTTTGCAGTAGCTAAAGCCCACCATAGAAAGCCAGAAGTGGTCAAAATGCAGAAAACTGACTGATGTGCCCAAACGCAATTGATACATCTATAACACGATCCCTACACCTAAGGATTAGAAACTTTGGGGAAGAGAGATCAGAAAGACCAGCAAATCTGCTGCAGGATGACGTCTTCTAGATATGACAGGGAAATTACTCATCCCGACAATATGGCTGGCTAAAGAAGACCTGACCAATGACAACACCAGTTGCCATGCCAGTGTGGATGGGGGAAATCTCATGTGGTCCCTCCCAGAGATGAAGAGGTACAGGCAACTGCTGAGAGAGGGAGAATATTTATGTACCAAAAATAAATTAAAAGGTCATGAATTTAAGAGTGGACATATGAGAGGTCAGAGGAAAGAGAGTGAAAGGGCAAATGTTGTAATCATATTTTAATTAAATAAAAATCAGTGACTAAAAAAGAAATTTCTATGTGTTTAAACATGTTGAAATAAAATTTACACAATCAGAAGGAAGATGATGTGAATTGGTAATAAGTCAAATTTAAAATAACTCCTCAGGCAGCTAAATAAAACATTGTCTGAGAAAGGGGAAAGTAGCCATGCCCATTGTGTATTAACTGCAGACATTATTTACAAAGTAATATAGACAAAACAATAAACACTGGCCCAACCAAATTTTGTTCCAGATTTAGTGGGAGCAGCAGCGAGTATACAGAAGAGCAAAACCTCCTCCTCTATGTGAACGAGGAGCTATTGGACTGAACAGTAAAGAGTAAAGCCTGAATGGTGTCTAAAGACTTAGTAGTAAATGCTCCCAGTGTCGCTCACCACTCATCAAATGTGCTCACCGCTCAAAGCTGAAAGCCGGGACATAGTAATGGGTCTCTTGATTTTCATAGCAAACCTTGTAGAACTGTAAACTTTGTGAGTTTAAAACCTCAAAAACATGTTTTCTCTTAGGTTTTCAACTATAATTGGGTCACGGTAACTTTCTATCCAAACTATTACCCAAGTCCTTGTTAGGACTGAGGGACTAAGCTTAGCATTTTACCCACAAGAAGAGATCCAGTGGGTATAGTTTTGTTTTTAAGAGGATTTTTGCCAATCTTTTGAAGAAGCACATGCACCTCATTAATGGCTACTGTGTTCTTTGGAGTTGAACAAATTCGACAGTGATATTCAAGTATATTCAAGCACTTGGGAAACTATTTAAAATAAAACAATATTTTTCTTGGTACAGGGAAATCATGTTCTCCACCCTCCAGAGAAGAGGCTCCACTCAACAGGGAGGTTTCTTCCTCATCCATACACCTCTACTTTATACCCTGGCTCAAGGGGGTTTCTGAAAAGAAAGGAAAAATTCTAGAAGGACTGAAAAGGGAAGCCTGGATCACTCCTGCTCTTTGCCAAAGGTGAGTATTTAACTTCGGCACCCTGCCCCCTTCTTCTCCAGGCTCTGTAACAAAAGAAAAGATTAGCCAGCTCTGAGGCAGAGGAGAGGAGAGGAGAGGCAGAAGCAAGGTCACAGCAGAAAGTGCACCCTGAAAATCCAGCAAGACAGAGGCAAGGGCTGCATTATAAGTCCTTAAAGACACAGAACAAAGATGACCTACTCTACTCAAGGCAGTCCTCATCCATTACTGAGGGAGGTGTGGTGGTTTGGCCCCCACAGATTCATGTGTTTGAATTCTCGACCCCTCGGGAGTGGCACTGTTAGGAGGTGTGGCATTGTTGGAGAAAGTGTGTCATTGTGTAGGTGGACGGTGAGGTCTCCTACGCTCAGTCTTCGCCCAGGATGGAAGAGAGTCTCCCCCTGGCTGCCTGAGGGAGACAGTCCCCTTCTGCTGTTGTGGATAAATATGTAGAACTCTCGCCTCCTTCAGCACCAAGTCTGCCTGCACTCTGCCTTATTTTCCACCATGATGATAATGGTGGAAACCTCTAAAACTGTTTGCCAGCCCCAACGAAATGTTTGTCTCTGTAAGTTGCCTTGGTCATGGTGTCTCTTCACAGCAGTAAACCCCAACTAAGACAGAAGTGGGAAGGTGTAGTCTTTACCAGACAACGTGAACACTGGAGACTCCTCTCAGGGGACAGAGGACAGAAGAGGTTAGCTCTCCTATGGCAGGTACAAGGCAACATGGTGGGGTCACAACAATGCTGGGGTCACAAGTGCAGTCATGACAGACGCTGGCACTTGAAAGGTCCTTTACATGACTATGTCATTCAGTCTATACTCAGACACTCCGGCAGAGGTATCGATTGTAAGAAAACCAGCACAGAGAGGGCTCAGGGGCCTCATCCGTTGAGCAGGGACACCCTAGCTGCATAGGACTGTCACATCACCTAAGGGGTCTTACCATATAGTTAGAACAGTAGCGGGAGTAAAGAAAATATCAAAATAGTGTTGATCAAAAATTAAATCCCCCTTCTGAAGACAAGAAAATGCATTTGCTTCTGTGGCTAACAAACTATGTGGCCGCAAACGAGTCCATGAGGCCCTTCGGTCTTGAGTCCTCAAAGCTGCAGGGTAAACTTGACTGGCATGAGCGTCTCTTTCAGCCATAAGCTTCTAGTGAAAGTGGTTTTCCTTTCTTCTTTAAGTTTTTTTGTTGTTGTTTGTTAATTTATTTTCAGACAGGGTCTCAGGTTGCCCAGGCTGGCCTCAGACTTGCTAGGTTGCTAAGAATAACTTTGAGCCGCTCTGTAGTTTGTGCGTAATATATGTGTATGTGTGTATGCAGGTGGCCATGAGACAGGATCTCACTGAACCCAGCTCAGTGATTGGTTGGCTAGCCAGCAAGTCCCCAGGGGTCCACCTGCCTCTGTGCTCCCTAGGCTAGGGTTACAGACACTAGTGCAACCACATCAGACTGGTATGTGGTTACCAAGGGTTCCAACACAGGCCTGAACGCTTGCATGGCAGACACTTTACTGATCAAGCCGTCTCTCCAGGCCTCATCTTGAACTTCTCATCCGCTTCCCTCTACCTCCTAAGTGTTAGGATTATAAACTTGCCCCGCCATGTCTGTCTTATTTAGTGCTAAGAATTAGACCCAGAGCTCCAAGCGTACAACATAAGAACCCAACTGAGCTCTCTACCTACTGAGCTAAACTCTGAACCCTACTTCTCTGTAGGGTTTTTATCCCTTTACTCTCCATGTGTGGGGCGTGTGTGTGTGTGTGTGTGTGTGTGTGTGTGTGTGTGTGTGTGTAACCAACTTAACCTGTAGAGTAGAGAGGGTCTCACAAGGACTGGAGCACCCTTGGCTGCCTTGGGTTCCTGCAATGAGGTAATAGTTAAGAATTCTTTTTTTGCTTATTTGGTTGGTTGATTTTTCAAGACAGAGTTTCTCTATGGAGGCTTGGCTGTCCTGGATTTCACTCTGTGGGCCAGGTTGGCCTTGAACTCAGAGATCCCACCCGCCTCTGACTCAAGAGTGCTGGGATTAAAATCACGCCCAACCACAGCCCAGCATAGCTAAGAATTCTTAATCCTGACAGTGCATGTGACAGCAGCTGTGGTTCCCTGCGGACAGCACCATTTGCTTCAGATGCTGATGGAAGCCGTGGCAGAATTCACGGGAGAACAAAAGGAAGGACTTCTGTCAGAACTCTTAGCCACCCACCATGAAGCCATGCAGACTGTGGTCACTCAGTCCTAAGGTTACAAAGCTGAGGTCTGTAACCATGCAGACACACATGCCTGAAACCCCACAGTCCTGTTGCCAAGCACCCGGTCATCGTGTTCAAGTATGACATGGGTGGTTACAGGGCTGGGAAAAAATGAAAGGATCTCTGCTTCTTTCAAGCTCTCGTAAGAGACAGATAATGAATACCACACAATTTCTGTCCCGAAGAAACTCTGTTTGCTGTGAAAGGGCAGAGCTAAGCCCATGTTCACAAGACTAACCACACAGCAACAGAAGTGACGACTGGAAGAAACAGAGTATGAGAACAGATTAGCACACACAGGGGAAGCCGGGGAAAGCTTTGCAAAGAGGGTGACTGTGGAAAACTCGTACAATACAGTGAAAGCAACAGAGGGGAAGACATTCCACGTGGAGAAGCTAAGAGACTGAGGTGACAGGGAAAGGAAGGAAGGAAGCAGAGAGAGCTTCCAGAAACTGGTAGGAACGGAAGGCTGGGCTAGAGCTCAGTGGTAGATTGCTACGTTTGTCAAGAATGAGCAAAGCCCTGTGTTTAACCCCTGAGACTGAAAACAATAAAACTAAATCAAACGACAAAAAATTAGACGTGTGTACATACACTTGGGAAGTCCATCACGTTCTATGTTTGCCCGTGAAGTTGCTGGAGCACCTAGAGTGCCTGCTGCTACACTGTAAGGAAAGCACTCTGAGCCAGAGCTACATCTCAGGCAAAGCAGGGGCTGGCACTCAGCGACATAGTTCAGTGGGAGAGCATTTGCCTGGTTTATACGAGTCCTGGGGTTTGATCAACAGAAATTCAAGAAAAATATGGCCTTTTGAGACAGGTGTGCCCCATGTGAGTGATGCACTTGGCACCAAGAAGAAAATTAATGTATACTGAGGGCCTTATAGACTGTCTGTGCCATAACCCAGTGCAGGGGCCAGGCTGCGAAGGGACTCGGGTGAACTTGAGATGCCTGGTGCCTCGCAATAATCAGGGTACATTTGGTAACGGGACAGGGAATCCACTAGCCGATGGCCAGTGCGGGTGAGAGAGGACCTGATGCATCAGGAGGACAGGGAGATAGCCTGAAGCACCCCAGAAGCCTGGGGGAGATCTGTGGGAACAGGAAGGGGAACACTAAAGGAGGAACACGCCACAGGTGTGGTGAAGCTGGAGAGAGTGGGAAGGGGAACTTGGTCAAATGGTGTTGCTTCAAGCTTCAAGATGGTTGATGGAGATGAGCCCAGTCTGTCCTCAGGGTCACAGATACAAACGATTGTGAGAAAGAGAGTCAGCAGAGGGGAAAGAACAACAGTCTCCTATGATACCTATGCAGAATCCACCAGGACACTTAGCCTCAGCGCCCGAACACACACACACGCACACACGCACACACACACACACACGCGCACACATGTGCACACACGCACACGCATGCACGCACACACATGCACACACACGCATGCACACACACACACGCACACACACACGCACACACATGCACGCACACATGCACACACATGCACACACACGCACACACACATGCACACACACACACACACATGCACACACACACACACACACACACACTTTTCAAGTAACTTTTCATATAATTTTTAGGTCTTTGCATACAGTTTTAGATTTGGGACTTTGGGATTTGCGACACCAAGAATAGTCAGTGTCTGAATTTTTAATTCATATTCAAAGCAGAAGAACATATAGGTCTGAAGAGCCCAGGCATACGTGAGACCTCGGGTTCTTGCTGGTGAGAAGAATGCTCGTGGCTTCTTATGAGTTCTTTAGGACATTCACTGGGTGTTTCTTAAAGCCCTGGAGAATGGCTGGCTGCCCCCCTTTTCTGCAAAGAAACACCTAATTCACAAAACTAAACACCGAAACAGAACCCCATTCATCAACTACCCAGACTCAGAACCAACCAGACGTGGAGTGACTTTCTAAAATCCGCCAACTTGGCATTCTAGCCTGTGGCCGTCCCTGACAGTTAAGAAAAGGTGAGCATAGCTCGGAGGGGCACGGGCTGATGCTTATTCCTCTCAGCAGCAAGAAGCAACACTCTGCACTCAGAGAGGAGACTGTCTGAATCCAGGCCACCTAGGAAAAACAGCCCAAGCCACAGCAGCTCCCCTTGATAGTCAACAGTGGCCTGAACTGAGGAGCAGGGAGGTCCACCATTCCCCGGAACCTCAGACAGAGAGAGCGCCCTTGAGAAGAAGAAAGGGGATGAAATTAATCTTTGGGCACCCCCTGGTCCACTGTGGGTGGTGTCACATGAGGCCTCGCCAGTGAGGATCGTAAAGGGAGCAGTAGTCTCTACTGTGCACTCCTTAACACCCCGGTGTTACCAAGGGTTATTAGCAGCCTTTAAGAACTTTCTTCTTTCACACATGGTGGTGCATGCATTAATCCCATGACTTGGAAGGCAGAAGCAAGTGGATCTCTGTGAGTTTGGAGGCCAGCCTAGTCTACATAGAGATTCCAGACCAACTGGGGCTACACATAAAAACCAGTTCTCAAAAACAGAAAGGTAAAACTTCCTTCAAAGTGAGAAATAAGTTTATCTCATTCACTCATTCCCCAGTCATTATACAAGCATTGACTATTTGGTATTTGCAGGGTATTTAAGTGTCTTTGAAGACTGGGACTAACTTACTCTCTTTTCTATATTCTATACGAACTCTGGCTTTAAAGGCAGTGGGTCTGAGATCTAATAACACCAAAGATCCACCTAGGACAAGAATACACTGGTGGGATGATTCACGGGATGTGGAATCCTGATGACTGAATCCAACAGGACTCATATGGTACAGGAGAGAGCCTGCTCCCACGAGCTGTCCTCTAACTCCTGCTCCCCCTCCACACACACGTAACAAACGCTGAATAAGTAAAAGTTAACTTAAAAATTAAAATCAGGCTGGAAAGGCGTCCCAGCCATAAAGAAGACTTGCTGCTCTATTGTGAGCACCGAGGTTTAGATCCCAGCAAACATGTCACAAACATCTGTAACTCTGGACCCATGAAGTTCAGAGTTCAGTACCCTCTTCAGGCCTGTGCAGGTACACACACACACACACACACACACACACACACACACACACACACATACATATAGGCACATACTCCTATAGATACATACACACACATTCATATACTCGCATACATACACACATGCTTACACTCACATACACACATACATACAGAGAGAGAGCGGGGAGGGAGAGAAGAGAGAGATGGAATAAAGAATAGTTAACATTTTAAAATTAAAAGCAAGCATAGTCATTGGAACACAGTCAGGCTCATTTGTGAGTTGTCTGTGACTTAGCTGGCACTGAAAAATAAGAATTTAGGAAACTACTGAAGGAATCATGTGTCCCTCGAGCCTAGACTATTTACTATCTAGGCTTTCAGACGTTTACTGACCTCAGCCTAGCGTCTGGTCTCCATGAGTTCACAGCCAGCAGCAGCAGCTTTGGTAGGGAGCTTGTGACCGCCCGCCGTGGGGGCAGGAATGGAAGGTGTTTGGAGCACAGGCAGTGGTACAAAGAGCCGAAGAGCTGGTCAAGCTGAGTGGGGAGACCCTACAGGGAGGCTCGGATGACATGGCTGGAGAGAAAGACTTCAGTGAGAAGTGAACGTCTGCCCTCACAATGGGCGGGGGGTGGGGGGGTCATGACCCTCTGAGAAGCCAGCAAGAGTGAAAGGCATTGGAACAGAGTGGTAAAGGGGCCAACAAAAAGCTATCATAGACACAGGTAAACAGTGATAAGGAACAAAGTTTACAGACACAGGGGAAAGACCACTGGGTTCCAAGTGAGGCTGGCCTGGGTTCTATGCCACCTCTTCCAGCCTGCTTGCATACACATAAGCCACATCACCTCTTTGCCTCTGCCATCTGTAAGCAGAAATAACTGGTTACATAATAACCATGGGATGCTTGGCCCTGGAGAGGCACCCGGTGAGTGCAAACCATGCTCATGAGACAGTGGCTGCATTCACGTGTGTATACTCATCCGTCATCAGCCCCACCAGCAGGTGTGACTCCCGGCTATGCCCTGACTGTCTGGAAAGGGGCTCTCAGAGGAGATAACTGAACATGGCCTTGTTTTCAGAAATGTTTGTTTAAAGTCCTTAAACCTGCATCCCTCCTAGGAAGGGTGCATAGGCCACTGCAGCTTCTTTGTAACCAACTCCATGCCTTGTTGTTATGGCAACCAGTTTTCCTAACAGCTCTGGTATTTTTTACAAACCTTCTGGTTTCCTCATGTGCTAAAGCCTACAAGCAGGGAATTTTTATTTTGTAACTTCCACAGGGAATGCAGTCAGCTCTTAAAATTTGGCAACTGGCTGTCTAAAGCTTCCCTAACAGAAGCCTCCAGGTTGAACAGGAACGTGGCCCTGAACAAGAACCTTCCACAAGCCCAGCGTGGTAGTGCTCAGTTTCAATACCAGCACTTGGGAGGCAGAGGTAGGGGGATCTCTGAGTCTGAGGCTAGCCTGGTCTATAGAGGGAGTTCCTGGACAGCCAGAGAGAAATGGGAAGGGGAAGGAAGAAAGGAAGGAAGGAAGGGACGGACGGAGGGAGGGAAGGAAGGAAGGAAGGAAAAGAAGCCTCCACAAACCTTCCCTCTCATGAGAATCTGGTACCTCAGTCCTGCACCGTATTAACCTTGCAGAAAAGTGAAGCAGAAAGAAGCACAAGCACGGAATCAAGTTTTAGAGGATCGTTCTACAAGACTTGAGGTTACGACAGCATTGCATTCATTTTAAATTATTTCCAGGGGTAGGAATGTAAGCCTAGAGGTGTGTGACTTACTTGGCTTGTGTAGGTCCCTGAATTTAAACCGTGACATCTCAAAAAGTTATATATTTTAGCACTGACACATGTATCCCAGATTCACACTTGCCATGTAGCAGAGGACCACCTTGAACTTCCAACCGTTCTGTCTTTACCTCCACTCCATGTTGAGATGACAGTAAGTCCCCTCACCTGCTTTTATGAGATGCATGGGTTCAAACTCAGGACTGTGCCCACAGTAGGAGAGCATTCAACCAACTACGCTGTATTGCCCGTCCTGGTGCACTTACTGTTATAACAAGTGTCACCTCACTTGACACATGAAAACATCATTAAATGTTGTCACCTTAGTTTCTGAGGAGGTCTGTCTCTCCCTCTCTTGAGTCTTCCTTTCTTTCCTTTCTTGCCCTTGCCGATTGTACCTTGTCTCTGACCACAGCCTTAGCATGAGAGGTGCAGCCATCTTGCTGGCCACCTTCCTCCTTTCTCCTTTGCAGGTGGGATGTTCTCAGCTGGGAGTGCTGGTTGCCTACGATTCTCCTGCTAGGAACACCGATGTCACAGAAACCTGAGCAGAGCTCACTTGATGCTGCACAGTTGCCGTTTTCCAGCTAAGGAAAGTGCTCAGGAAGAATGGTCCTCTGTGCTCTTCCCAATACAACAATGGAGGTGGCTCCGTGGTTAAGAACATATACTGCTCTGGCAAAGGACAGGAAATTGGTGCCAAGCACCCATGTCGGTGCTCACAACAGCCTAACAGTGGAGCTGCACCTTGAACCTCTGCCTCCAGCTCCAAGGGTGCCTGCTTTCATGTGCACACACCCATGTAAAGACTCGCACACACGCACAAACCTTAAAATAATGATTCAAAGACTTTGAAAATAAATAAATAAATAAATAAATAAATAAATAAATAAATAAATAAGACCAAGTAACCTCTTGTAGCCACGAGGGACTAAAGATGGCAGAGCAGAAACGTAAAGGAGTCCAGGTCCTTGAGAGCCTCCTGGGACAGTTGCAAGTACCGACCTCCAGAATTCTGCTTGCTAAGCTACCTTCTGTTTGTACAACCAGATACAATTTCTAACCACACAAAGAAGGAACAAGAGCTTCCTTCATTCAACAAATATCCACTCTGCTGAGCTCTGTGTTCAGTGCTTGGGTTGGAAGGACTGAGTCAGTGAGGCCCTTGACCTCCTGGGATTATGAAACAATGAGGCAGTCACTGGGGAAAGCTGGTCTCCCCTAAGGAAGTGACATTTGAACTAAGCCGAAGAAAGTGGGGTTGAGCATGTAAAGGACTGTGATGTGTTCGGAGGAAGCAAATTCTAGCAAACGCCAAGGCCTGGTAATGGGAAAGGCTCAGTGTAGTCAGAACAGACACTGCTGAAGATGCAGCAGAGAACGAGCCTGGCCAGAGGCCATCATCCATCATGACCAAGTAGGCTTCATCTCAGGGATGCAAGTTTGGTTCAATCTGTGGAAATCCATCAATGTAATCCGCTATTTAAATAAACTCAAAGAAAAAAAACCACATGATCATTTCATTAGATGCTGAGAAAGCATATGACAAAATTCAACACCCCTTCATGAAAAACATCTTGGAAAGATCAGGAATTCAAGGCCCATACCTAAACACAGTAAAAGCCATATACAGCAAACCAGTAGCCAACATCAAACTAAATGGAGAGAAACTTGAAGCAATCCCACTAAAATCAGTTTCTAGACAAGAATGCCCACTCTCTCCCTACTTATCCAATGTAGTACTCAAAGTCCTAGCCAGAGCAATCAGACAACAAAAGAGGTCAAAGGGATACAAATTGGAAAAGAAGAAGTCAAAGTATCACTATTTGCAGATGATATGATAGTATATTTAAGTGACCACAAAAGTTCTCAATCCTGATAAACAGCTTCAGCAAAGTGGCTGGGTATAAAATTAACTCAAACAAATCAGTAGCTTTACTCTACTCAAAGGATAAACAGGCTGAGAAAGAAATTAGGGAAATAACTTCCTTCACAATAGTCCCAAATAATATAAATATCTCGGTGTGATTCTAACCAAGCAAGTGAAAGATCTGTATGACAAGAACTTAAAGTCTCTGAAGAAAGAAATTGAAGATCTCAGAAGATGGAAAAATCTCCCATGCTCATGGATTAGCAGGATTAATATAGTAAAAATGGCCATTTTGCTAAAAGCAATCTACAGATTCAATGCAATTCCCATCAAAATTCCAACTCAATTCTTCATAGAATTACAAAGAGCGATTTGCAAATTCATTTGGAATAAAAAAAAAAAACCCAGGGTAGTGAAAACTATCCTCAACAATAAAAGAACTTCTGTGGGAATCACAATCCCTGACCTCAATCTGTATTATAGAGCAATAGTGATAACAACTGTATGGTGTTGGTACAGGGACAGGCAGGTAGATCAATGGAATAGAACTGAAGACCCAGAAATGAACCCACACACTTATGGTCACTTGATCTTTCACAAAGGAGCTAAAACCGTTCAGTGGAAAAAAGAAAGCGTTTTCAACAAATGGTGCTGGTTCAACTGGAGGTCAGCATGTAGAAGAATGCAAATTGATTCATTCTTATCTTCCTGTACAAAGTGAATCAAGGACCTCCACATAAAACCAGATACACTCAAACTAATAGAAGAAAAAGTGGGGAAGAGCTTCAAACACATAGGCACTGGGGAAATTTTCCTGAACAGAACACCAATGGCTTATGCTCTAAGATCAAGAATTGACAAATGGGACTTCATAAAATTGCAAAGCTTCTGTAAGGCAAAGGACACTGTCATTAGGACAAAACAGCAACCAACAGATTGGGAAAAGATCTTTATCAATCCTACATATGATAAAGGGCTATTATCCAATATATACAAAGAACTCAAGAAGTTAGACTCCAGAGAGTCAAATAACCCTATTAAAAATGGGGTACATGGGGTTGGGGATTTAGCTCAGTGGTAGAGCACTTGCCTAGCAAGCACAAGGCCCTGGGTTCAGTCCCCAGCTCCGAAAAATAGAAAAGAAAAAAAAAAGGGGGACAGAGCTCAAAGAATTCTCAGCTGAGGCATATTGAATGGCTGAGAAGTACATAAAGAAATGTTCAACATCCTTAGTCATAAGGGAAATTCAAATCAAAACAACCCCAAAACAACAAGATTCCACCTCACACCAGTCAGAATGGCCAAGATCAAAAACTCAGGTGACAATGGATGCTGGCAAGGATGCGGAGAAAGAGGAACACTCCTCCATTGTTGGTGGGGTTGCAAACTGGTACAACCTCTCTGGAAATTAGTCCGGAGGTTCCTCAGAAAATTGGACATAGTATTACCTGAGGACCCAGCTATACCATTCCCGGGCATATGCACAAAAGATGCTCTAACATGTAACAAGGACACATGCTCCACTATATTCATAGCAGCCTTATTTATAATACCCAGACTAGAAAGAACCCAGATGTCCATCAACAGAGGAATAGATACAGAAAATGTGGTATATATTACAGAAAATGTAGTATATTTACTACTTATCTATTAAAAACAATGACTTCATGAAATTCTTAGGTAAATAGATGTACCTATAAAATATCATCCTTAGTGATGTAACCCAATCACAAAAAACACACATGGTATGCTCTCACTGATAAGTGGATATTAGCCCAAAAGCTCAGAATACCCCAGATACAATCCACAGACCACATGAAGCTCAAGAAGAAGACCAAAATGTGGATGTTTTGGTCCTTCTTAGAAGTGGAAACAAAAATACTCACCGGAGGAAATACAGTGACAAAGAGTGGTAGAGATGCTGAAGGAATGACCATCCAGAGACTGCCCCACCTAGAGGATCCAGCCCATATACAGGCACCAAACTAAACAACGTAGCTGATGCCAAAAGTGCTTGCTGACAGGAGCCTGATATAGCTGTCTCCTGAGAGGCTGTACCAGAGCCTGACAAATACAGAGGCAGATGCTTGCAGCCAACCATTGGACTGAAAATGGGGTCCCCATTGGAGAAGTTAGAGAAAGGATTGAAGAAGCTGAAGGGATTTGCAACTCCATAGGAAGAACAACAATATCAACCAACCAGACACCTCAGAGCTCCCAGGGAGTAACCACCATACCAAGAGAACACAGGGATGGACCTATGACTCCATCTACACATATAGCAGAGGATGGTCTTGTCCTGCATCAATAGGAGGAGAAGCCCTTGGTCCTTTGAAGGCTTGATGCCCCAGTGAAGAGGAATGTCAAGGCAGGGAATTGGGAAGGAGTGGGTGGGTGGGTGAGGGAGCACCCTCATAGAAGGGAAGGGGGATGGCATAGAAGTATTCTTTCTGGTGGGGAAACCGAGAAAGTGGATAACATTTGAAATGTAAAGAAAAAATCCAATAAAAGAAAAAAAGAAAGCGAGGGAAGGAAGAAAGAAGAAGGGAAGGAAAAGGAAACAAAACAAAAGTAGAGGAAGCAGTCAGAAAAAAACCGACAGATAACAAAACTGGGCCTGCATTTAAGACCCTTCTCTCTGCTAGTCTTGGCCAGTGCATACCTGTAGTAGCAAAAAGGTTACATATTAGGGAAATCAGGACCCTCGCTGGAGACTCAGAGTAGCAAAAATGAGACATTTGTTTTCAGTTCTGCAGAAGCAGTGATGGGTGTGGGGTTGTGAGGGGGAGGGGAGGACAGGAGAAGGAGAATGGTCAGCCTGGACCAATGACAAAAATGACTGGCACAGAACTTTGGCACAAAACAGAGCTCTACAACCTGATCACAAAATATCCCTGCCCTTTCTTCCCCATAGACTGGTAGACTGGAGAGTTCCAACCCTTCCTACTTGCCTAACACAATCCCCACCTTCTGGGGGTTTGAGATCCTCCCCCTTCCTGACACAGGAAAACTGTCTATAGCTCTCTTTTCTTCTCAAAACAAGGTTTCTCTGTGTAGGCCTGGCTGTCCTGGAACTCCATCTGTAAACCAAGCCGGCCTTGAATTTAGAGATCTGCCTGTCTCTGCCTCCAAAGTGCTAAGGCATGCACCACTACTGCCTGCTGTCCTGTCTGTAACTTTTCAATATAAAATAAAGTGTCCCCAGGCAAGCAGGCACCAGGGAAAGCGGGGGCCTCATGCATCGTGCTTATCTGAATCACTGGCAAGATCTAAACGTGCCTCGTACTGAAAACAGACCATAACGGTGTCTCTCTTACATAGGTGACAAGGAGGCAGTAGCAGAGGATTCCCAGCAGGTATTTGACTTCTTTTGGTATTCAGAGAAAAGGGCACCTAACACTGAAGCTGTAAGACGGGGATGCTCCTAATAGGGAACTAATAGACTTATTGGGAGGTGGTGAGATGTGCCTCCCAGGTTTAGAGCACGGACTGCAGGAGTCACCTCTCCAGCAATGCCCAGCAGTTCAGACATAGGTGTATAGGAAGCCTAGGAGCAGGGTGAATCAAGACTCGGCATGATAAACCCAGACAAGGCTGAGAAGAGGAAACAAAGAAGTCCTGGGTGATAGGCTATGCAGCCAGAGCTGAGACTCTGAGTATCCCTGTGACTGGTTAATTCCTCAGAGATTTCCATCCCACCGGAGAAGACCTGAAGCCCAGAGTAGCCGAGACCTTGTATGTGGCTCAAGGTCACACAACTATTACCTGCAATTAAATTCAGGTTCCTTAACTACATAACTTTGCTGTCTTCGAGCAAATCAGTAAGAAAGATGCTGGGTGGAGGAGGAGAGGTTTGGAGACTTGGAGTCGCAGTACACAGGCCATGCTGCCATGGTAGCACAGGGAGGAGGTACGGGATGCTGAAAGAGAAAGACCTTGTCCGTCTGTCTGTGTGGTCCCAGAAATGTGGTTATGTCAAAGCACGGGGCAGTGGTTTGGAGAAGATGGCTAGGATCTTGGTTGGATGCCAGCCAAAGGCATCTGGCTAACAGCACTGGCTCGGCTTAGCTAAACCGACCACTAAAATGCCAAAGCAGACATGAGAGAAGCCGGGACTCACAGCATCACCACGAAGAAAAGCTAACGCAAGCCAGAGTCTGTGGGAATCTGCACCATTTGTAAAGCAGATGGGGCTTCCTGCTTAGTTTCCTTACACAGAAGTCGCATGACCCGGCATGGCATCCACCCCTGCCCTGAGCGACCCAGAGACCCAGCTCCTGGAAGAGATGGATAGAGAATGTCCAGCCTGCCTGACTCCATGGGCATCTGAGATCCAGACATGGAGCTGATGCCTCCAACTACACAGACCTGTGCTGCGTGCTGGCTAGTCTAATGTCAACGTGACAAGATGAAGTCTAAAAGGAGAGAACCTCAATTTAAAAAATGCATCCACGGACTGGAGAGATGGTTCAGCAGTTAAGAGCACTGACTGCTCCCCCAGAGGTCCTGAGTTCAATTCCCAGCAACCACATGGTGGTCACAACCATCTGTAATGGGATCCGATGCCCTCTTCTGGGGTGTCTGAAAAGAGTGACACACTTGGGTTCTATAAGAAAGCAGGCTGAGCAAGCCAGGATGAGCAAGCCAGTAAGCAGCACCCCTCCACGGCCTCTGCATCAGCTGCTGCCTCCTGCTTCTGCCCTGTGTGAGCTCCTGTCCTGACTTCCTTCAGTGATGAACAGTACTGTGGAGGTGTAAGCTGAATAAACCCTTTCCTCCCGAAGTTGTTTTGGTCAGTGTTTAATCACAGCAATAGAAACCCTGACTAAGACAGAGGCGACCATGCTTCCATATCATAGACTGTAGCTCCCAGAAAACAGCTGAGGAAAAATGTGAGACAGCCTGGCCCCTTCTGCAGAGCATGGAGAGGTTACATACATGGGATGTATTTATCACAAGGCATATTTGCCCTGTACATACTTTCCTACTGAAAGAAAAATACTCAAAGAAGGAAGAAAAGTCCTTTCACTCGCCCCTTGATCTTCTTCCTGTCAAACAGACTAACTCCTAACACTTACATACAGTTTACATTGTGAGTGTGTGCGTACGTGTGCACGTGAGTGCAGGCACCTTTTGAGACCAGAAATGACGTAGCTGCAGTTACAGCCTGGTAATGGAAGAGCTACCCTGTGCCCCGTCCTGCCCCACCCCGCCCTGCTTGCTCTCAACAACTGATAAATACATACCTGGTGTGATGGTTTGCATATGCTTGGCCCAGGGAGTGGCACTATTAGAAGGTGTGGCCTTGTTGGAGGAAGTGTGTCACTGTGGGGTGGGCTTAGAGACCCTCCTCCTAGCTCCTCCTAGGATGCTGAGTCTGTTCCTGGCTTCCTTTGGGTGAAGATGTAGAACTCAGCTCCTCCTGCACCAGGCCTGCCTGGATGCTGTGATGCTGCCCTGCTCCCGCCTTGATGATAATGGACTGAACCTCTGAACCTGTAAGCCAGCCCCAATTAAATGTTGTCCTTTATAAAACTTACATTGGTCGTGGTGTCTGTTCACAGCAATAAGACCCTAACTAAGACCTGGTTTTCTGCTCCATCCCATGGTACTCAGGGCGATCTAACACCTTGTCTTGAAGAAGTGTCACCCACCTCTGCTTCCGGCTTCACACATATGCTTATCTCCAAATTTCTCCTTTCTATAAGGACATCAGTCACCCTGGATGAGGCCGCACCCTCATGACTTCGTTTTAACTTGATTACCTCTGTTAAGATCTTGTACAAGATACCTGTGTACTGAGGTTAGGATTCCAACGTATGAATCACAGGGGGTGAGACATTTCTCCAATTGATTCCGATTTGAGCTACAGGTGCAGAGTATCCCTGGAGTCTGCACTGTAGATGGCAGTCAAAATGGCTTTTTAGAGAAGCTCTGTGGGCGCCTAGGGAGATGGGATTTGCATTGAAACCAAAATGTCTGCGGGGTAGCTAGATGCTCTGGACTGGACACAGAAAGGCACCGGGCAGAGTCAGCCAAGAACAACTGGTTCAGACAACCAAGTTTCCAAAGGGATGCACGGACACATCCTGAAAGAGGATCTTGAAGGTGTCCAAGCATGGGGAACTAGCCTATCTGCACCAGGACCTACAAAGGCAGGAGGCACATCTGGAATGCTGTCGCACCTAACAATGGAGTCACCTCAAATGAACAGCTAGTTAAGTCACAATCATTTTACTGAGTGTCTAACTGGTGCTGTCTAGGGGTCCTGATTAGTTCTGAAGAATTAAAAGGCACATGGCACCGAGGGTCACCTCAGACACAGCAAACAGAATTAGCCCGTAAGGAACAGCTTTTATCGGGATGAAGAAAGACAAAGCAGCAAGGCACACAACAACCCCTTGCTGGCAGAAGGTGGGCTCAGAAAGCTGAGACCTGTCTCCTGAGGGCTGGGTTTTTAAAGGTCCTTGAGGGGGTCTTCCCCAATTTAAGATTGATCAATGTGAACAAAAACAGGGAGTCTGATAAGGTATACAAGTTTGGGGTACACATGTTCTGGTCTGGCCTTGAACTTATTGGACAGGTCCACAAGCAGTGGTGTTTGGGGTACCTGAAGAGAAAAACTCTTGAGGCCTAAATAAATCAAATGGAGTCCTTATTAATTACTGACAGGACCGTCCCAAGCAGTTAATAATGGGAAGCAGCCTCAACCTCTAGTTGTTTTTTTTCCTTTTATTGGTTATTTTCTTTATTTACATTTCAAATGCTATCCCCTTTTCCGGTTTTCCCTCCAGAAACCCCAAATCCCATCCCCTCTTCCTGTTTCTATGAGGGTGCTCCCCCGCCCACTCCCACCTCACCACCCTGACATTCCCTTACACAGGAGGCATGGAGACTTCACAGGACCAAGGACCTCTCCTCCCATTGATGCCTGACAAGGCCCATCCTCTGCTACTTTTACAGCTGGAGTCATAGGTTCCTCCATGTGTACTCTTTGGTTGGTGGTTTAGTCCCTGGGAGCTCTGGGAGCTCTGGGAGCTCGGGAGCTCTGGGAGCTCTGGTTGGTTGCTATTGTTGTTCTTCCTATGGGGTTGCAAATCCCTTCAGCTACTTCAGTCCTTTCTCTAATTCCTCCTTTGGGGACCCCTATTCTCAATCCAATGGTTGGATGCAAGCATCCGCTTCTGTATTTGCCAGAGCCTCTCAGGAGACAGCTATATCAGGCTCCTGTCAGCATGCACTTCTTGGCATCCTCAAGGGCAAAAACTGCAATTGTGATATATACAGACAGGCAGTGCTGGACATCTGCAGCAAGCAAGCGCTGTTTACAGAAGCAGAGAGATAGCAGTTAAATGGTCAGCTAGTTAACCTCAGCTCAGGGTCACAGTGTATAGCAATTTATGGCTGATTGAGAGACTGATTTTATTCAAGATAATTTTAACACCTAAAGTATTTTTAGGAATACTTTCATAATATGGCATAACTGTGTAGCCTACTACATGGCAACCCACAGTTTTGCCTTTGTTTTAAGCTACCTCTTGTCTCAAGAGGGTGAGAAAAAAGTCAGCCATCTTGAAAGTTCACCATCTTTATTATCTAGGCATGGTCCCTGCCTTCTGCTTACTGAGAAATCCATAGGCTCTTAGTCCCTCAGAAGGCTGGGTGATGCCATATAGCCCATGCTGACACTGGCCTGTCAGAGCAAGAAGGACCATGAAAACGTGGAACTTCTTAGAAATGTATAAACTGTTTGGGTTTATAATCTCCCATTTCTTGTAGTAACATTTACAAAACGACCAATTCCCTTATAACTCAAAGTTTTGCACTGGAGAGATGGTTTAGTAGTAAGGGCTGCGTTCGCTGTGCAAGCCTGAGATCAATCCTGGGAACTCATGGGAAGGGGAAGGAGAGGACTATATAAAGTTGTCCTCTGACATCCACAGGGTACTGTGACATGCAGGCCACACACCGTGCATGCTCTCACATACACAACAATGATTAGGGAAGAAAAAAAAGGAACGTTTCCTTACCGCACAACAACTGAGTGGGCATGAACCTAAAAGGATGCGTCTCGGAACTGATGAAAAGTGATAACTTTCTCTGGGGTCTACAGGAAAGGAGGACGCATAAACTTCTTAGGTTATTCATTGAAGAGGGCTCCCCTGGGAGCCAGTCATTCCTTACCTAGCCTAACCATCACCCATGAAAATGGAAGATGTGAGTCAATCATTAAGACAGGAACACCAAAGGTAACGGGTCTAGAAGGGGCTGGCGCCCACTGGGGTGGGAGGTTTTGTTCACAGGAAGACCCAGGTTGGAGGTTCTCGCCAGGACTGTCCTTCTCAGGACACCTCTCAGGGAAGCCAGGCTACCTTCCTCCACCTCACCTGCTTGGAAGGGGCCTTGGGAACACTGGCTTCCTCACATTCCTCGGTTCTTCTACAATCTCTGTACACAGTCATTCCCTGGGCAGAATGACTACTCAGCCCTTGAGTTCTTCACGCAGTATGGACCACGCTGACCTGGTTGGTGTTTCTGTGTCTGTCTCTCATTTATCATACACCTCTTGAAACAAAGAAACGCAGCTTACTCATCTCTGTGCTAAGTGTCTACTGCACAAACCAAAAACCAAACAGACATCTTCCATCTTTGGTCTATAACCATGGGGAAACAAAGACCTCGGATGTTCTCTCCATAGCGTTGTCAAGGTGAGTGAACGTGAAACCTAAGCAGTAATTGGAAACCACTAAGATGAATGTTTACAACAATAAATGAAAACACTGGAACTGGGGGTTACAAAGCACACTTGTGTTAATGCAGGATTCACAGGATTCGGGACAAGTCATCATTCAGTATTTATTGACTGCCACCTATATACCAATTACTGTCTCAAGCTTTGGGTCTAAGGCAGAGAGCACAATCCTCCTGATACAACAGGATACTTAAAAAGAAAGATCTAAGGGTTTTAACTAACCATGAACTTAATGTGAGTCACCAAGGAAATATGCAGACAAGCAAGCCCTCCCCCTGGTTTTAAATCTGCCAGACAAGCACTCACAGGACCACTTCAGAACGTCCCTTGTACTTTCCTACACACACACATAGACAAATGTCAAGAGCCCAGCTCTAACCCAAGGTGCCTCATATCAAGGAAGGCCGTGGACAAAGTGAGTAAGTAGTGTGTTTAAAGAACTAGAGAAGCCCACATGAGGAAAGACGATGGTTACAGTGTTGCATGATGGATAACAGGAAACCAACAGCAACTCTGCAATTGAGAGAACTGTTTATGCAATGCCTGATGCCACAGACTGGACCCCACACAGGTGGAAGTCACAGGAAGTAGGAAATCTCAGAGGAAGGTACTCTGCAGAGGCGAAAGAAGCTTCCTTCCCAAAGGAGAAGACACAGAACTGGTGTTGCCTGGTGTCAGACTGGATTATCAAGAGTTTAATCTGGGTTTTGTATCCCAGTAACTGCAAAATCAAGAATTCCAAAACCATCCCTTGATGATGGCTGATGGATGTGTTGAAGAGTGTGGGGTTCAACTGCTGATGCCAAGAAGCACTTACTGAGAGGAGCCTGGTGTGGCTGTCCTCTAAGAGGTTCCACCAGCACCTAAGACAGATGCAGATACTCACAGCCAACCATCAGGCAGAGCCCTAGAACCTCAATGCAAGAGCTAGAAGGGCCAGAGAAGCAGAAGGAGATTGCAACTCAATAAGAAGAACAACATCAACTAACCGGACCACTCAGAGCTCCCAGGGACTAAGCCGCCAACCAAAGAGTACACATGGAGGGATCCATGACTCCAGCCACATATGTAGCAGAGGATGGCTTTATATGACATCAGTGGGATGGGAGGCCTTTGGTCCTGTGGAGGCTTGATGCCCCAGCATAGGGGGATGCTAGAGGAGTGAGGTAAGAGTGGGTGGAGGAGCACCCTCATAGAGGCAAAGGAGAGGAAGGATGGGATGGGGAGCTTGCAGACAGGAAACCAGGAAGGGGGCATCATTTGAAATGTAAACAAATAAAACTATTAATAATTAATTAATTAATTAATTAATTAAAAGAGTGTGGGGTTTGTCAGTCAAAGAAAGCTGGACCCCCGTTCTGGGATGGAGACATTGCTCGGGACACTCTAAGCCTCTTTCCCTGACCCCCAGGGGGCAATGGTTTCTCTCTCATCTTCGTTGTGCACGTTAAGTGAGGTGATTTGCATTGTGTCAACTTCAGTGCCTGACCATTCAGAAGTCATTCGTAAATGGTAGCTAATGATAATAACTAAATATCTTTGTCTTCTGCCTTATTTGGGTAAATCATTTTCCCAAACTCCCCAAATTACTGTACTGACACAATTATTTAAAACTATAAAGAACTGGCTGAGAAACTTTTGAGGTGTTTTATTCTCTAAATAGATTGGGAAAAAATATGGAAGACATTTGTAATTTTAAAGCAAGACTGGTAATGGAGTATAGTTGGGGACTTAGTGGCTATTGATGTATGGACTGGCTGAAATAGGCAGGTGTGGCAACCTTAGACTCTCGCTCTCCTTAGAGAGCCCCCCTCCCACAGTAGAGGTAAAAGAAAAAACTCCATCCAGCACGTCGATTTTATGAGAATCCATCCATGCCAGACTGATTCCATTTCCTACTTCAGTAGAGTTTGGAAATGCAGGCAGATGAGGGATATCAGCTGCGTAGTATTCAGTTCCAACCTACTAACAGTGGGATCTAAAGTCTTAATTGCGTTCTGCAGGCTGTTGGAAACAGCCTCCAACACCAAGAAGCAGAGCCTCGGGGTTGGTTGTAAGTGAGAGGGATGGGAGGCGGGCAAGAGACTCGGATGTCGAACTGATGTAAAAATAAGCCACCCACCACCCACGGGAAAATTCAGAACTCTTATCAAACGCTGATGGATCACTCGTCATGTGACACGCCCTCAGTCTGGAAGGCGGGAGACCGCTGAGGTAAGCATGTAAGGCAACGGTGCTTGACTGAAGCTTCTCCGTAGATGACGCTTGTGGAATCGGCACGTGGTGAGCCTATGGAATCTTTAGTCTGGGCCAGAGTTTCCTTAGAGGTGGTAAAGTTGGTGGAAAGGCTTTTTTAAACGGAAGCTGTAGGACCAGAAAGACACTTGGGAGAACCTCAGAGAGCTGATTCAGGTTGAGGGGTGCCCAGTTGCAGACTTCGAGGAAGAGAGTAGAAGAGAATGTAGGAATAGCTGAAGCACCTGAAGGGCAAGGTTAGACCGAGCACCCGCTCATCAGGGAAAGCCTTCAACAGTTGACTCAGCCTTCTGCAGAAAACCTTCATGAAAGCCCAACCTAGTATCCCAGCTGCCCTGAGCTCAGAAGACAGAGAGGAGTTTGTCCTTTTAAGCCTAAGGTCGCCAAGAGAAAAGCAGCAGCCATCAGACACTAAGCAAGAGGGACCCGGACCCTGGGAAAAAGGGATTCTTGAGTGCTGAGGGAACCAGAGTAAGTGGTCCTGGGAATTTCCAAATGGGGACAATTCATCTGAGAGTCCATTTGCCCTGGACAATGACTCCCAGGGTCTTATCCAGCTCCAGATCCTAGGACAAAGGCATCTTGGTTATTTAAAACTACACTCTCTTGAGTTCAGCTCTTCCGTTTGACTGTCTCCATGAGAAAAGAACTGACATTCTCATTCCCTTCGAGGCACAGCCACTATAGGCCATGGGGTTAGGTCCACCATAGAAGCCCCCATGGGGTGGGGGGCACATGAGTCAGGGGGGCTGGGAGGAAAAAGAGAATGGGTAATCCTGGCTATGGCCCAGGGCAGCAGAAAGCCAGCAAATGTGTAACTTTCTCAGATGATCCAAGCTAAGAATGATTATTTATTATTTTCAGACTGCAAAGCCACAGCCGCCAAGCCCCTCTTCCGTCCCCATCCGACAACAGTCCCTGCATAGACCTTACGCACATGCAAAATGTGTTCACTTCTGATCTCCAGAAGAGTCCCTCTATGGGCTAAAATTTCTACAGAAATTAAAAAAGTGCTGGCCATCCAAGGCACTCTCCCTGGACTAGAACTGAGCCTCTCTCTTGAATCACCACCCACCTTGTAAGGCTGTCCCCATGTTTGGAAATGTGCCGTCAGAGAGTTTGGCTTACCTGTTGCAGGAACCCAACTTCATGATATAGAGACAGTGAGAATAATCAGTGAATGTCGGGGAAGATTGGAGGAACATGTGTGTGCTTATTCAGCCAATCTGAAACAACTCTGACACCATACAGTAAACGCATGCACACGTGCCTGACGCACACATATGCACACACACTCAAGTGTGCACACTCACACATGCACACATACACACATACACACATACACACATACACACATGCGTGAACATACATGCTCACACACACATGCATACACATGCACATAAGTGAGCACACATGCGCTCATACACACGGACATACACTCGCACACATGGGTGAGCACACTCACATGCACACATACACACATGCGTGAGCACACATGCTCACACACACACGCACATACATACGCACATACACTCGCACATGTGGGCGAGCACACACACACATGCACACATACACCCCCAAGTGCCACCAAAACAACTCTTCTTCGAAGCAGCATTGGTCGTTTTTCATGCTGAATCTTTCCCACCTCATTTCCTTGCAGTACCGCCTGGCCTTGGACCCCGCAGAGAAGTATGACACTTTCTTGGAAATGCTGTCACAGCTAACATTTACAAAGCCTTCAGAGGCTCCTGTCTTATCCTCCTCTGACACTCAAGTCAACCAGCACATTATTCGGGAACCCGCTGGATACCAGGATACCAGCCTAGCAGCAGCACAAAATAACCATCATGCTCACTGGGAGTTAAACAATTTTAAAATAAATTCAGCGTTACCACAGTTTTCCAAGCAAGCAGGGGAGGCTAATGCCTATCACCATTCCTGGCGGGGGGGAGGGGGAGGGGGCTTGAAAAGGAAGAATACTTGAGCCCAGGAGTTCAAGGCCAATCTGGACAATATAGCCATAGTTGGTGTCCTTACAAAATAAACATAAAACAATCAAACATTGGTACCAAAGATGGAGATATCTATTCCTGACATTAATGTAATGCCTACATGATGGGATCAAGCAATAGTTAGAACTTTAAAAACCTAAATATTGGTCTGGGTAAGAAGTGGTGAGGTTCTTTTTTTTTTCTTCCGAAGCCACCAACACATATAGGGTCAAAGGTCAATCTAATTCAACAGTATCTGCAATAGTTTTGTGTCTGATTTAAAATCAAATCCTGACTTGTGACTAAACCAGAAAGTTCTCTGCAAATCCTTGTCAGATTACTGCTGACCAAGGATTGACCTAGGCAAGAGTATTTAGAGTCAAAATCTTCTATGCCTTGCTTCATGTAAAGCTTCCGAGCATATTGGGATAAGGAGGTAAGTCCTTTACTGGGATGTAACTGCTTGGAAAGTGGGCTCCGGGGCAGAGCTGGGGATGGGCAGGCATGTGTTGAATCCTGGGCTAGCTTGGGATTTTGAAGGCCAGCAGTGGAGCTCATTCCCAGCAGGAGGGATGGGGGAGGAGACAAGATCCACCCAGGCGATTCTGCTCAAGATTCTTGTTCACACACCAAAGGTGTGAGAACAAGTGGCCCACCCAGGAGATGGAGAATCACCCGATTGAGTACACAGATAGCCAGAGAGGAAGCTAGACCAAAGCTGGGTGAAGACCACCGGGTCAGGTGGGAAACGTGGGGCGAGCTGAGGTTTGTGGGTGAAGTGGACTCTCCTCCCACCCACCCACTCATCCCCCGGGGCCAATGCATATACACTGGTAGGCAGAGGTGTTGTGTTGCAGGGACGCAAAGGGTTAGCTCAGTCCTCTGGGAAGCTGCTCTCCTTGACCTGGCTTCCTGGGCTTGAGGCTGCCAGCTGGTCAGCCGGCACGTCCTACTCTGTCCCTCTGTCTCTGTCACCCCACCCACCGGCACGCCATAGGGTTCCTGGCTACCCCAGGCTCCCCTGCAGCTCCGGCTCGCTGCAGGTAGCCGGGCCTCGCGGGCGCTGGGCTCACTCACCCGCGTGCAGGCCGCCCGCCTCGGGGCCGCTGTCCGTGGCTGCGGCGCTGGGCAGCGCGTCCGAGTCGGTGTAGGTGAGCCAGGTGGACTCGGTCTCCCGGGTCCAGCTCTCATAGTAGCGGGGCTCGATGGCATCGGCTCGGCTCCCGCCGCAGCCCATCCTCCCGTGTTGCGGGCGCGCCCAGCGGCCGTTCGGCTTGCGGCTGCGGCTGCGGCTCAGCCCGGGCGACGCAGCTCCGGCCCGCGAGGAGGAGGCGGCGGCAGCGACATCGGTCCCCTAACCGCCAGAGCCGATGCCAGCGCCAGACTCCCCGGGAACCTGCCGCCCCTCCTCTCTGCCTCCAAGGCCCTCCTCCTCTCCGCTCTCCTTCCCCAGCTCCCCTCTACCTCGCCTCTCCCACCGCCCAGCCGCCAGTCCCTCCTTAACTGTTCTGGCAGAGGCTGTGCTACAGAATAGCAGACAGGTGGTGGGAAGAATTTCAGGGGTCTCTCTTCAGTCTTCAGGCGACCTCCTGGGGTCCCATCCACCCATCATCTGTCCACCCGTGCATCGACCCACTGATCCAGTCATCCATCTACCCATCCATCCTTCTACAAAGTCATCTTTCCGTTCTGGATAGATCCAAAGCCCCCACAAGGTTTCTGGCCACTTGTTCTAAAAGCAATGGATGAACGGCACTAGCAAATAGGAAGCAGAATTGCCACCGAAAGTTAGTGTCAGTACCTGCTTACGACTAGAAAGCAGGGCCCGTGATTTCAGACTGCACTTAGACGCTTGCCACTAACACTCCTGCCAGGTCTGCAACTTCATCATATTCGG
Source organism: Rattus rattus (assembly GCF_011064425.1). Taxonomy (NCBI): domain Eukaryota; kingdom Metazoa; phylum Chordata; class Mammalia; order Rodentia; family Muridae; genus Rattus; species Rattus rattus. The sequence goes on from NC_046154.1 coordinate 212,334,240, forward strand.
AATTCTGTTAGCAGCAGGACCACGCAGCAGCGAGGACTCCAGGGAATGGATACTGAATAGGAACAAAGCACCCTTCTGTGTTGACTACAGGATAAAGAATGCAGGTCCCTGTGGCAGGCACTACCAGAGTTTATAAGACAGAAAGTACACTTGGAGACTCCAGACAAGGCCTGGGCTGCCCTAGCAGGACTCTGAAACCTCTTCTCTGCCTGAGGCAGGAGATGTGCAGTTGCCTGGGATGGGTGGCTCCTACAGCCTGTGGCAAAGTAGAGGGCTTCTGACAGGTTTTGTTCCCTCCCTTGAGTAATTTGGTATAAAAAGAATTGGGTCTTCTTCATGAGGTCCTGTGCTCAGTTCCCTTATCAAATTGATGGTGATGTTTTAAAAAAAGAACCCTGTCTCAGAGAGAGAGCCCCTCTTGGGCGCTAACAGAGCCTGTGTTCTCTTCACTTCCCCAGCAATGACAACACCTGACAAGTGGCCAGAACAGAAGTGCTTTGAGTTGGAAGATTCGAGAAAATAAAAAGAAGGCCCTGGAACTGAGACAGAGCAGAGGGGAGAACTACGTGAGCGTGAGATGAGGTAGAGAAGGACAATGGGGAAAGACCAAAGGAAGGGAGGTCAGGTTGGGTTTACTGTAACTGTACAGGCCAGAGAGCAAGGGAAGGCTTTAAGCTACATCTCTCACCAGCGTTATCAGTCAGATCAGCTCGAGGAAACCGTCCCTCAAAAAGCAGGTGGAGAATGAATGACAGGGAGGCCAGTGTAGTCCGGCAAGCATTTGGAGACGAGAGGATGGCCAGTTACAGAGGAGGAGAGGACTAGAGGTGTCCGGCGGGTGCAAAGCTCCAGGGATGACAGATGAGTGGAGAGGCAGCTGTTCTTTTCGGTTTTACTTTCCTTTTGTTTAGCTGGATGCAGTCAAAGTCCGAAAAGATCATAGGCCCTAAACAATTCACAGTACGACCATTTACCATTGTAAGTAGCATGAGGAAATCTTTCACCGTTACAATGCCTGAATACGAATCTCCCTTGACCCAGCGTGTCCACGCTTTGTAAACACCTGCCCTGCCATCATTTGGACCTGGAACGTCCCTCCAGTGACTGTAAGTGCAGAAAACAGTTGTGTGAGTATCCGTAAAGAACTTAGAATGAATGCCCAGTGTGTGGAAAGCACTCTGTGCCACTCTCGGTGCCCTCATGGGACAAGACACACAACAATTTCCTTTTCCCTTCCCTTCTGATAGTATTACTGCTGAGCTTCCTGCAAAGAAAAGGAAATTTTATTTTCTATGCCACTCCTACATAATTACCCAATGGGCAAAGTTCTGTGTTTCCAAGGATTCTCTTCTTGTTGATATTTAATACCAAAGATTCAGAGAGTGTTTGTCCCATGAAACTTAGAGAACAGACAAGCTGTCCTTGTGTTCACCAAATAGCTGAGAAAGACTGGTGGAGTCAGGCACTACACTGCATTCCTGTAAGCATCGGGAGGCTAAAGGAAGAAGATGGAGGTCCCAGGCTAGCCCGGACTATATAGCAAGTACTTGTCTCAAATAAGACAAATAAGAAAGCCCAAGGTTGTGACTTGGCTGCTAAAATCCTTGGCTAGCATGCATAGTGCTAACACCACGCGAGGCCAGGTGGGGTGGCGCATGCGTGCAATCAAAGTACTTGGGAGATGAAGACTGGATGATGTCGGTTCAAGGTCACCCACAGGTACCAGGGGAGTTCAAGGTCAGCATCCTGGGCCATGTGAGACCCTGTTGAAAGGGAGAAAGGAAGGAAGGAAGGAAGGAAGGAAGGAAGGAAGGAAGGAAGGAAGGAAGGAGGGAGGGAGGCAGGAGGGAGGGAGGAGGGGAGGGAGGGAGGGAGGAGGAGGGAGAGAAGGGAAGAACCATGGAAGGGGAGAAGGAGGGGAAGGGTGGAGGGAGAAGGCTTCTGTAGCTAGATTAGCTCTATTGGTATTTGCTTAGCATGAAGCACTGGGTTCGATCCCCAGCCCTGGGCCAGGTGGTTCATTCCTGTAAGCCTAGCCCTCAAGAGGTGGAGGCAGGTGCACAGTGTTCAAGGCCCGCTCTAAGCATTCTCAGCTACATGGCAAAATGGAGGCCAGCCTGCTATACATTGAGATACTATTTCAGGAGAAGAAAAAGAAGAGGAGGAGGAGGAAAATTCTAAAGTGTGAAGGGCTGCAACTGGGAATTTTAAAAACTTTATCAATGTCCTCAGAGCAATGAAGTAAATTTTGTGTTCAAAACTATTGCTGAAGAGACTGGAGAGATGGCTTAGTGGTTAAGAGCACTGGCTGCTCTTCCAGCGGTCCTGAGTTCAATTCCCAGTAACTACATGGTGGCTCACAACCTTCTGTCCTGGGAACCAGGCATACAAATGGTGCATAGACATACATGCAGGCATAAAAATTCATAATGTTTTTTCTGAAGAATACTTGTTATGTGATGGGAGCCTCTAAATAAGATATCTATGGCTTTAAGACCCCAGCTGGTGAGTACCACCTCTGGCTTGTTTCCATGGAAACCCAAATGAGCCTTTAGGGCATAAAGCCCTTCTTCCACTAAAGTCTCATGTCTCTGGCCTTGCACAACTGGGCTCTGTTCAACTGTCACAAACAGTAAGGAGACCTTTGGCATGGCAGACAATCAAAACAGCAGAGACGGCTCAGCAGGAACCTAGCCTCCCTTTCCGGATCTGCCCTCAGAAGAAGTAAACGCAGATAGGACGGCCTTATAGCGAAGAGGTGGTCCAAGCCGGGAGCGACAGCAGCACTGTTTCTGGGCCGGTATACATTCTCTCTCCACACATGTGTGCCCAGTATTTGCCGTTGGTTCTGAGTTCCCAGCCTCTGCTAATGCTGCCCTCCCCTGCTCCAGATTCAGGGAGCATGCAGGGACTGCGGCCCTAGGCCCTCACTCACAGCTGAAAGCACTTTCCTCTGAACACCCTTCCAGGTCCTCAGACTTGGATAGCAGATGCCTTCTTGTTGATCTACAAAGTATAATTTAGTTATGAGGAAAGGGAAGACAAAATTAGCAACCCAAAAGCATAACGCCGATTCAGCTCCTACTTCTGGAGAAAAAAAAAGTCACTCAGTGTTGGTTGGCAGGAGCCGGCTCCTGCACGGCTGGCCTTTGACTGCCCCTCCCAGGAAGGGAACTGTACACCTGGGGTGCAGGTAGAGGATGAGGGAGATTCTGGGACAGACATGGAGTATGAAGAAAGGAAACTAAAACAAGAAAATTGCAAGAGAAAAATGAGATTGTTGTTTGGTATAAAAGCCTAGAAAGGATGGAAAATAGAGGGAAGGAGAGAGAGGAGGGAGGGAGTGGGGAAGGCATCTGAGGCTGGCACAGAGCGTTTGTTCGTATGAGTGAAATTTGAGTATTAAATCGAGTACTGAGTGGCTAATATTTCCTCCACCTGGTAATCTTTAAACCAAACAGTTCTCATGAGGAGAGTGGACAGCTCCTTTAAATTGGTCCTAGAGAAATTCAGCAGGTTTTCTCAATGACTGCAAAGGTCTTCTTGGTGCCTAAATTAATATCAGGTAGCACTTTATCATGCACCCCAAATTAGAGCACGGGTAGCAGCTGTCCCACGTGTCCGGTTTTGTCATTTCTCCTTTTGGTGGGAGTTATGCTAGCACACGAGTGAGATGCAAGGGAGAACCAATTTGCTCTTGCAAGAGAGAGTGTGAGCTACGTATAACAAAAGAACCGGGGTGGGACAATGGTAATCTTTAAACATGTTATGAAAAACTTCACTTTGTAGGTCGGATGGTAAGAGGGAAAGGTTGAGGAGAGAAAGTAGATCCAGAAAGACATATCTGCACATAAGTTGTTCTGGATCCTGAGAGCACCAGGTAGGTGTGTGTGTGTGTGTGTGTGTGTGTGTGTGTGTGTGTGTGTGTGTGTGTGCATATGCACATGGTTGCTGAGTGTGTACCCTCGAGGAAGCCAGAGGAAGATGCTAGGCACCCTGCTCTATCATTCCTCTTAGTCCTTTAGGGCAGGGTTTCTCACTGAACCAGAAGCCAGGCCGGCAGCCAGAAATTGTAGAAATCCTCCAGTCTCCACCACCACTACCCTATCTCTATGCCGTGTACCACAGCGCTCTCATTGTGCCTTCCTCCGTAACTGAGAAGATGTGGGAAGGATCTTTTGTCCACTTTTGCTGTTGTAACAAAATACAGCAGCAATTAGTTTCTCAGAGCTCTGGAGGTGGGGAGTCTGGGGCCTAGGTGCTAACAGATCAGTGTCGGTGAGAGAGCTTCTTAGATGGATATGCTAGTTATGGCCTCGGACGGTGGAACAGATGAAGAGCTAGCTCTTGCCAGTCCTTCAGAGGTCTCTAATCCCTCTTATGGGAACTGAACTTAATTTCTCATGACTTGATCACTTCTTCCAAAGCCCTCACATTGAGAGGGTGATGTTTCAACATATGATCTCCCCCCCCACACACACACACACACAGACCATAGCAATCCAGCGTGTACCTCTAAAGATGAAAGTAAGAGGCGGCTTGAGAGATCACTGTTAAGAGCAGTGGTTGCTCTTGCAGAGGACCCGTTTTGGGTTCTCATTACCCACATGGTGGCTTACAAGCCGTGCGATTCCAGTTCCATAGGCTCTATCGCCCTCTTCTGGCCTCCTCAAGCACTGCATGCCCAGGGTGCACAGACGAAGATGCAGGCAAAACGCCCATGCCCGTGAAATAGAAATAAAAATGTGAGAGCCAGCAGGCCCTTGAGGGATGATCTGGTGAAGAGAACCCTGAAATAGACACAGTAGCTGCTGGACGAGCTAATGTACACCAGGAGTGTGGGAGAGTGAGCTTGGTTTGGAAGGTGGTGCTCAAATAGTAAGCACCCTGTTCTCTTCTCCCCTAGCCGAACCTGAACATGGAGGCGAACTGTTTCCTGAAGCTCTTGAAGGCACTCAGAAGTGTGCATGTAGCATGGAGTAGGCCACATAATTGAGATCATGTCACTGTACAAAATAAAGCACTTGGAACACACATTCCATTGCTCTTTAGAACGGGTGGGATGTTAACTATTTATGACTCAAGTCAGACCACCGCAGAGAAAAGCTTGGGCAAGCACAGGGCTACTCTTAGTCATCTTTTCCCAGCAATGCCATTTGTGGGTCACTATTATGACTCACTCAGAAGAGAAAGAGAGCCTGGAAAGGCCAGCCACCTCTCCCTCCTGCCCCCTACCCTATTGTAACAGTGTAACCTGTCCATCTGTCCCCACCCTGTTAAATTGTGACACCATCCACTATCCACCATCCTATAACAGTGTGAAAACCAGAATTTTTCTTTTTTTTTTTTCTTTTTTTTTTTTTTTTGGTGGTCTTCAGGCACCCGAAGAGTAATTGACTTATCCTAAATTGGGAGGGTGAGGGGTGGGAGGGACTTCCAGATTAAAGAAAGTAAAGTAAAAGGACAGAAAGGAGCAAGGAAGGCACCAGGCCCTTCACTGTGATTATCCAGGGAAGGGGTGACCTCCCCAGAAAGCCAGAGCAAACACTGGCAGGAAGCTGGGATGGACTGTGGGTCATCTTGAAAGTGAAATGAATATGGTCCAGCTCCTGGGTGGGTGGCTGTGTGTGTGTGTGTGTGTGTGTGTGTGTGTGTGTGGTGGCTCCTGGGGTGTGTGTGTGTGTGTGTGTGTGTGTGGCTCCTGGGGTGGGGGCTGTGTGTGTGTGTGTGTTGTGTGTGTGTGTGTGGTGGTGGCTCCTGGGGGTGGCTGTGTGTGTGTGTGTGTGTGTGTGTGTGGCTCCAGCTCCTGGGGTGGGTGGCTGTGTGTGTGTGTGTGTGTGTGTGTGTGTGTGTGTTGGCTCCTGGGGTGGGTGGCTGTGTGTGTGTGTGTGTGTGTGTGTGCTCCTGGGGTTGGCTGTGTGTGTGTGTGTGTGTGTGTGTTGGCTCCTGGGGTGGGTGGCTGTGTGTGTGTGTGTGTGTGTGTGTGTGTGTGTGTGTGGCTCCTGGGGTGGGGTGGCTGTGTGTGTGTGTGTGTGTGCTGGCTCCTGGGGTGGGTGGTGTGTGTGTGTGTGGGGGGGTGTGTGTGGTGCGTGATGGGGTATGTGTGAGTTGGTTGTGGAGGTGTTGTGGGTGTGGGGGTGTTGTGTGGGTGGTGTGTGTGTGTGTGTGTGTGTGTGTGTTGGCTCCTGGGGTGGGTGGCTGTGTGCTCCTGGGGTGGGTGCTGTGTGTGTGTGTGTGTGTGTGTGTGTGTGTGTTGGCTCCTGGGGTGGGTGGCTGTGTGTGTGTGTGTGTGTGTGTGTGTGTTAGCTCCTGGGGTGGGTGGCTGTGTGTGTTAGCTCCTGGGGTGGGTGGCTGTGTGTGTGTGTGTGTGTGTGTGTGTGTGTGTGTCTGTGTGTCCTGGGGTGGGTTGCTGTGTGTGTGTGTGTGTGTGTGTGTGTGGGTGTTGGCCAGATCTGGGGGGGGTGGCTGTGTGTGTGTGTGTGTGTGTGTGTGTGTGTGTGTGTGTGTGTTGGCTCCCTGGGTGTGTGTGTGTGTGGCTCCTGGGGTGGGTGGCTGTGTGTGTTGGCTCCTGGGCAGGTGTGGTGGCTCCTGGGGTGGGTGTGGCTGTGTGCTAGCTCCTGGGGTGGGTGGCTGTGTGTGTTGGCTCCTGGGGTGGGTGGTGTGTGTGTGGCTCCTGGGGTGGGTGGTAGGTGGCTCCTGGGGTGGGTGGCTGTGTGTGTTAGCTCCTGGGGTGGGTGGTAGGTGGCCTGGCCTGACTCTGCCAGAGTTTGGGAATACCAGAATCAAAGATTACAATGGTTTTTGCCCTTCCATACCTCTTCCTTCACCAGCAAAGGCAGCTGTATTTTCTTTGGGTTTGTCAACATAGGAGACCGTGTGTGTGTGTGTGTGTGTGTGTGTGTGTGTGTGTGTGTGTGTGTGTGTGTGTGTTTGAGAGAGGGTGAGGGAGGGGGAGGGAGGGAGGGAGGAGAGAGAGGGAGGGAGAGAATGTTTTTAAAATCCTGGCATCCTCTGATCCTCTGAATAAGGCACAGTGGGGAGAAACTAAGAGAGCCCCAGTGCCATTCCGGAAACACAAAAACCCGTCACTCTCTTGATGCCTCGCCTCTGGCTACAGAGCCTAAACTTAAAGGGAGAATCTGATGCCTACAGATTCAGTTGTGTTATATTTCCAGGAAACTTTGGAAACCTACTGGGGTTTGCCCTTCCTAAGAGTGGCCCCTTCCTAAGAGGGTGTCCCGTTCGGTGAACATTGGGCTGGGAAGCAGGCTCAAAGCTGGGAAAGAAACATTCCAGAAAGGCAGAGCTGGTCTCCCACAGCTACTGTGACCGATAATCGCTCACAGCGATGTGGCATTTATGTTTTCTGTTCCCTGTATAATAAGCACTTTGAACATCGGTTATCCCACTCAGCTCTCAGAGAAAGGCTAGGAGTTCCGGTATCATAAGAGCACCGAGAGTGGGGTCGAATGAGTTGCCCAATGCCAACCCCAAAGCCGGCATTTAAATCCAGGTCTCCTCCAGTGTCAGTTTCTTTTCTTAAAACTGTTGTCCTGGGTTGGGGATTTAGCTCAGTGGTAGAGCGCTTGCCTCGCAAGCGCAAGGCCCTGGGTTCGGTCCCCAGCTCTGAAAAAAAAACAAACAAACAAACAAACTGTTGTCCTGGAGCCACTGCACGCACCGCACCGGGAGCCGCTGGTCACGGCGCCAGGTGGGGAGTATGCCAGGAGCCCTCGACATTCCCACTGTGGGAAACTTACACTGCTTCCTGTAAGTCGGAGGTTAGGGATAGGGGCAGCTACGATGGTTAAGGACACTGGGCAATGGGTGCTGTGAGTGATCCGATTTGGAATTGAGGAAAATAGAAGATTTACTAGAAATGGGGTCAAAAATACTCTCAACACCACTAGAAATACCTCACACGGTCATGTGACCCATCCCGGGACCTAGCCACGGTGAGAATGATAATTTGGTTGTGTTTATTATCTGTGTGTCTGAGCTATGATCCCGACAGGGAGCATGAACTAGTAAAATCATACGTGGGCTGATAGTCCTGCACTCTGCACCACAGTGAGATCATGTGTGGACTAATAGCATTTGGGATTTTACCTTCTCATGGATTCTTACAAGGTTGGATTAATTGGTGTGCATTTCAAGTTCCCAGCTAGCCGCAAGCAAGTCATGCAGTGAATTTCAAAAAACTGCTGTTGGGGGCCAGAAGCAGGGTATTCATTCCATTACCAATTGTCTCAGATGGGAACAGGATCAGGGTGAGAGAAGGAGGCCAAGGTCATTTGGACCTACAGAGCAAGTTCAAGGCTGGGCTGTGAGACCCAAATGAATAACAAAAACAAGACTTTAAAACCGGAATAGGGGCACCACCTTAATAAACAAGCCCTGTACTGTATTCGAAAGGGCAAACTGACACTGCTGTGGTGGCCTGAATAAGAATGGCTTCCGTCCACTCACAGATTTGAATGTTTGGTCATTAGGGCGTGGCAGTGTTTGGCAGGGGTTAGGAGGTGTGGTCTTACTGAAGTAGGTGTGGCCTGGTTGGATGAAGTACCACGGGAGGTGGACTTTGAGATCTCAGATGCTCCAGCCAGACCCAGTGTCACTCTCTCTTCTGCCTGCTGCCTTCCAATCCTGATGTAGAACTCTCAACCACCTCTCCAGCACATGTCTGACTGTGCACTGTGTGTTGTCAGCCATGATGATAATGGACTAAGACGCTGAACTGTGAGGCAGGCCCCATTAAATGTTTTCCTTTTTAAGAGTTGCCTTGGTCATGATGTCTCTTCCCAGCAATAGAACGCTGAGTTTCTTCTCGCTCCCTGAGGCAGGCATGCAGATGCTCTAACCGGGAGAGAGTACATGGTGATTAGAGAAGCGAAGGAAGATGAAGTAAAGCCGATGGAAACATCTGGATAAAGGCTCAGACCAACTGTTTGCCTGAGAAGGCGGTTTAAAGAGAACCTGCTTATCGACAAAGCGAGGCTGGTTTGTTATTTACAACTGGGTGCAAACTGGGGTTTTTGTTCACCGGGGGCATTTCACTTTTAACTCACATAAATAAAAGCATCTCTATTAAAACAACAGCCAATCTTCTAATAGCAACACAGTGGACCTAATGCTGTGATGAGACCACATCTTGTAAGGTAATCATATTTCAGATAGAACAGATCGCTTATGCAAGGCTATTGACAAGGAACTGGAGTTCTTTATCGAATACGAATGGTTTTGTAGGGATATAGTAGATCGACTTACACAGTTAGAGACTGGAAAGTCCAGCTCTCTGCAAACCGGAGAGCCAGGGAACCCAGGAGCTGCTCTATTTGAGCACCCAGAAGGTGCAGAAGTAGAGAAACCAGAACCCCAGCCCCAGCCAACAGCTGAGAGTCACTGGTTCGAATCCACAGCAGAAGGCAGAAGAAGCTGGAGTCTCATGCCCATAACAATGACACATTCACTCAAGATGATGAAGCTCACTTGCTCTCCATGCCATCAAGGCTGCCAAGCTATTGGAGAATGTCAACCACATTTAGGGCAGGCCATTCCCACTTGGTTCCTATTCCTCATGCCAAACATCCCTAGAAGGGCTCCTATGGACACAGAAGTGTGCTATTCTACCAGCCGTTCGGTATCTCTAGGGAAATGAAGTTGACAATCAAAATCAGTCACCACATGCTCCTCTCCTCAAAAACAAGCAAGCTTAGAGTGGTGAGTACAGCTGGACAAGTGAGTGAGTCAGAAGGAACGATCAGCCTTAGGAAGGAGCCATCAGCCAGGCCATGATCCAGATATTAACTTCTGGCCAGACGAGAGATCCCAGCCTAAGAGTCCCCTGTGACGTCACCTCTGGAAGAGTTCCACAGAGAAAGAAGCCAGAAACTTCTACACAGACGGCAGATCAAAGTCATCGGGCTGGGAAGTTTTCTCAGGAGAAAAGTATGAGGGCTGGATTTGGATCCCCGGCAGTCATGTAAAAGCTGGTGCAGGAGCATGTCTACAATCCAGCACTGGGGCAAGGGAACAAAGATGACAGATGCTGGGGACTTACTGGCCAGCCAGTGGGGCCAATGGCCAGTTCCAGATTCAGTGGGAGCCCCTGCGTCAAGAAATATGGTGGGGGGAAAAAGAAATATGGTGGAAAAGTTGAAGGTGGAGCACACCTTTAATTCCAGCACTCAGGAGGCAGGGGCAGGTGGATCTCGGTGAGTTCAAGGACAGCCTGATCCATATACCAGGTTAGCCAGGACGACATGGTGAGAACCTGTATTACAAAAAGGTGGAGGTCTAAACACTGGTTCAGAAGGTTGGGGGTCTTGACCCATATGGTAGAGGGAGAAAATATACTACTGCAAGTTGTCTTCTGACGTGTGTGTGTGCGTGTGTGTGTGTGTGCGTGTGTGTGTGTGTGTGCGTGTGTGTGTGTGTGTGTGTGTGTGTGTGTGTGTGTGTGTGGAGAGAGAGAGGAGAGAGAGAGAGAGAGAGAGAGAGAGAGAGAGAGAGAGAGAGAGAGAGCAAATATATAAATTAAAAAATAGCCAGGCAGCAGTGGCACACCCTTTTAATCCCAGCACTCAGGAGGCAGAGGCAAGCAGATCTCTGTGAATTCAAGGCCAGCCTGATCTACAGAGTGAGTTCCAGAACAACCAAGGCAGAGAAACCCTGCATCAGAAAAAAACTAACTAAGCAAAAAAATAAAGTGGTAGGCTGGGGACTGTAGCTTTATGCCCTAGGTTCAATCCCCAGTAATTCAAAATAGATAGATAGATAGATAGATAGATAGATAGATAGATAGATAGATAGATAGATAGATAGAGACAATAGAGGACGACGCCGGTGTGGACTTCTAGCCTCCACATACACACAGGTAAACAAAACACACACACACACACACACACACACACACACACACACACACCTAAACATAATTAAAAACTAATAAAAATTAACCTCAAAAAATGTGTCCTGAGTAATCAGGACAGAATGTTTGTGGCCTAAACCCACATAATGTACCTCATGAAGCCTGCATCTTCCTTTAGGAAATTCTTTAGGATGAGAAAGATAAGACAGTTTGTTTCTGTTTTGTTTTGTTTTGTTATTTGGGGGTTTTGTGGGGGAGAGAGTTGTTTGTTTTTTGTTTTGTGTTTACTTAAGTTTTAAACTTAATCTTTAAGCCTTGATGAAGTTATGTCCTTCGGGCATGTGATTCAGACACACAAGATCGTATATAGAGCTATTACAAAGATACCTGTGGGTGACTAACTCTCCCTACAGAAGCCAGCGCCATGTCTTGTAGTTGTGCACTGTCTTTTTCCTGGGGGTCTTGCAGGCCCCTCTACAGCCTGCCCTGGGATCTGAAGCCTGGAGATGATTTACCTTCATGTAATGAACCCACCAACATTGCTTCACTTCTGACTTGTCCAGATATCTAGTTTTATAGAAGTGGAGCTCCCTAGAGGGTAGAACTCCTCAGGCTGGAGTGGCAGTGTGGGGCTTTGTCCCCCTCACCACCACTGATAGTTATCAGAGTGTGTGATTGTCCAGGGGTGTGGTATTGAGTTCTCACTACTACCCAAATGATAGCAGCCTGTATATACCAGTGGATCTCAGCCTGTGTGTCATATGGTATATATACCAGGGGACCTCAGCCTGTAGGTCATATGGCATATAAACCAGTGGATCGCAGCCTGTGGGTCATATGGTGTATATACAGTGGATCTCAGCCTGTGGGTCATACGGTGTATATACAGTGGATCGCAGCCTGTGGGTCATATGGTGTATATACAGTGGATCGCAGCCTGTGGGTCATATGGTGTATATACAGTGGATCTCAGCCTGTGGGTCATATGGTGTATATACAGTGGATCTCAGCCTGTGGGTCATACAGTGTATATACAGTGGATCTCAGCCTGTGGGTCATATGGCCTTTGGGGGTTAAGAACGACCGACACTTTCCCAGGATTGTCTAAGGCCATCAGAAAACAGGTATTTACATTATGATTCATAACAGTAGCAAAATTACAGTTATGAAATAGTAACAAAAATAATTTTTGGCTGGGGAGTCGCCACAACATGAAGAACTATATTAAAGGGTTGCAGCATTAGGAAAGTTGAAATCCACGGACACACACCATTCCAAACCTTATCAGTTAGGAACATTTTAGAGTTCACTGCATCGACACAAAGAGCTCCCCACTTAGTCCCCTGTTATATGAAGTGCTGTCACCCTGGTTTGCTAGGCCAGACCCTAGCCATTAACTGCAATCCCATTCTTAGAACAAACCCGACTCCATCCTGTGTCTTAAGATTCTCCTGTGAGTCAGAATATTTTGTTATGAGAAACAGTCACACCCTCGGGTCACCGTAGCATGAGATGTTTAAGGGGCACAAGTCAGACGAAACAGACCTTGGGGAGAGCAGGAGGCACTGCAGCTCCACCCTGGGCTCCAGGCACCAAGCCTGGAGAACTCCCTGCCTGAGGTACCCAGACTCACACAGCAACACCCACTCTGTGCTCTCCTCCCTCTGACTACACCTGAGGCCAAGAAGCTGCACTGGAAAGGGGCAGGGTTCCCCATACACAGCCAGCAGCCGTGAAAGGAGACTTCATCTAGCAGGAACAGCTAGTGTGGTAGGGAGAGAGCCGTGAGGACCTGTACACCAACATACATGCTTCCTGCTCAGGAACGGAACTCGAGTGGGCTGGATCCCTGCTGAGCAAGTAAGGCTGGAATTACAGAGACGCTGTTAAAGTGATCTTATTCTTAGATCCAGGCTGATTCATTCTGGGGAGAGGTGATGATATAGAACCACGTCTGAGGCTTCTTTGCTTCGAAAACAACTTCACATCTCTTGGGTCTTGGGTCACTGGTCTCCTGAAGTAAGCATAATCAGCAGTTCTCCCACTTTACAGGTGAGAAAACTGAGATTACCTGGACTGTCCTGCATCACACCACCAAGAGCTGGAGAACAAAACCCACGTCTTTAGTTTCTAGTTTGTACCCTCTCCAGGTTGTGCCACAGCACAGAGCTCTCCTGCTGACTCATCTCCCCCTGTTACCCCCAGGAGGCCAGAGGCGGGCAGAGACAAAGACAACTGAAGTATGAATTTCTGGCTTCATTGGAAACTCAGTTCTGTCGTGTGATTTTTTTTTTTTTTGGAACTGTCTTATGAGAGGATGTTTTGCTGAAGCAGACACATGAGAGGATGTTTCGCTGAGTACAGACACGTGGTGTTTTTCTGGAGGTTGTCTTATGGAAGGGCATGTGATATTTTGCTGGCATGGATACTTAAGAGACCCATGACATTTGGAAAGAGTATAAGTGTAACCCGACAGAGAGTGCGTGATGCTCTTGCATTGGTTACCTTGCAACTCTTTGCTGGTCATCGTTGAGCCTCGAGGACAATGCTCTGGCATTGGTTTGCCTTGCTTTCTTCGCTGATCTTCGCTTGTTGTGACTCTGTAGAGAGAAACACACCAAAGAACTTCCCGTGGTGTTCTGGCTGCTCCTTGCGGCTCCTGAGGACTCAGACTCATGCAGGTGGGTGGAGCCTCGCAGTTTCCTCTGGATCAAGCCGCTGGTGCTGATTCGTGTTTGGTGTTTTGCTCAGGGACTGCTGACAACCAAGATCAGAATTGTCTTAAAGAACTATTTGTAAACAGGTCCGGGGTGGTAGCACGCTTGCCTAGGAAGCGCAAGGCCCTGGGTTCAGTCTCCAGCTCCGAAAAAAAGAACCAAAAAAAAAAAAAAACAAAAAAAAACAAAACAAAACAGGTCCACAACCCCCATTTCCTATCAACATTTCTTTCCCCTTCCTCTGGAGAGTGGTGGCCTAGAAGGGAAGTTGAAGTATGAAAGAACCATAATTAAAGTAAGTTTTGAAAAATCTAAGCCTACACACAGCTCCACACTATGGTCTGATGAGGTTTCTCATATTTTAGGGTCATCCACTCAGGTAAAGCAGGATGCAGGGCTTCACCACAGAGAATTTCAAGACATTCTAGAACTTCTTTTAGATTGTATTTAATAATTTTGCGTGGATATTTTCCCTGCATCTATGTCTGTGCACCATGTGCTTGCCTGGAGTCCATGAAGTTGAGAAGAGAGTGTCGCATTCCCTGGGATTGGAGTTGCTGAGGCTTTCGAGCTAGCACACAGTTGCTGGGAATCAAACTCAGGTCTTGTGGGAAAGCAGCTCTTAACTTCTGAGTCATTTCTCCAACCCTGGCATCTTAAAATAATTCTTCTTCTGTGTATGCATGGTGTGTGTGTGCATGTGTGAGTGTGCATGACTGTGCGTGTGAACATGAGTGTGTGTGTCTGTGTGTGTGTGTGTCTGTGTGTGTGTGTGCTCATACTCATGAGCATATGATATACATGCATGCATGATCAGAGAACAAGTCTTTCCTCTGTGTGTTTCTTTCCTCTGTGTGTTCTAAGGGTCAAACTCAGGTCATCTGGCTTGTGTGGTGAACTTTTACCTACAGAGCCATCTCGCTGAACCATAACAGGCTTTTTGAACATGGGTGTTAAATATGGAAGTCACTAGAAAGAGAGGCACTCAGAAAAGAGTAAAACACACCCTAGATCATGGGTGTGGGCGTCTCCAAGGGAAGTCTAAATTAAATGTCTACAGCAGCCATAGGGTTTGGTGGTTTCTGACATTTGAACTCACAAGGTTGCCGAAAAATCTTTTTCTTTCTTTTCTCTATTCTTTTTCTCTTTCTTCTTTTGATCATAGGGCGTTCCTGAAGTGTTTGGTGTTGGCTCATAGCTGATAAAGAGAAACCCTAGGTCACAGACCTTAAGATGCGTTTACTATAAACGAACGTTTTAGTCTTGTCTCCGAGATTCCCAGAAAATATCTAGGAAAGGAGGAGGGCCACACTCAACAGGCACACGGCCTAATCATGCATATTCATTACTTTAATGTGCTTATTTGAAAATAGCTTTGTATGAAAGAAATCCTCTCTGCACAATCTTCATAGCGGAAGGTATCATGTTGGAATTCTTGACTCTCCATTGGTAAGAGGCTCCTGCTGGATTCCTTTCTCCTTCCCACAGTGCTAATTTCCTGTCTTCCTGTCCTGCCTCAGCATGCTGGTTAACACCGGACTTTCCAGTAACCAAAGTGATGCTTGTTCAACCTCATTGCACTGAACTGGGTATCCACTGCACTCCAGGGGACAGAAAATGCCAGAAGCTATTCATGAGCAACAAGGACAATGCTTAGGTTAGGATGGAACTACCGGCAAGTCCACAGCATCGACCACGGCTTACCCAGTAGACTGTCTTGTCTCTGGAGCCTGTAACTGGTTCTGAGGACTGCTGGAGGAGGGCAGGACTCGAGAGTTGCTCAATCACTCGTTACTCCATACCTCACTGCAGAGTGCACACTGCAAACTTTCCAGAGCTTCCACCGAGCACAGAATTCATGCTCTTCAGACAAAGGAGTTTGCTGTTGACTGCAAATCAACATAAGAAAGAACCCGAGAAAATCAGCAGGACAAACCAGCCTGAGTGTGCTCTCTGGAGCCAGTTTTCCTTGTGAATATCCATCTCATAATACTTTCTGAAGCAGTTTTTCCTCAAGAGAAGTTTAGATGCGGAGGCCCCGGAGGCTTCTGGAATACACGTACTCATGTTAGAAGACAAGTGGAGACCTGCCCTCAGAGTCTGCCAGAAACATCTTGTTCCAGTTCATGCTGGCCTTTCAGGATGAGCTCAGCTATATGCGCTACACACAAAGACACACGCACAATAAACACGAACACACACATAGCGAGACAGACACTCACACATAGAGATGCACAACACAGACATTCACAAAGAAAAACACAAGCATAAACACATGCACAAACAAAACAGAAACACACAGACACACAGATGCACACACACCAAGGCACACACAGATACCCATAGATCCATAGATACACAGAAAGACACACACACACACACACACACACACACACACACACACACACACACACACACACACAATCTCTCAGAATAGAGATCTCATCATGCCTTCTATTGATTTGAAGGAGGGTGGAGCCTCAGGGGAAGCTAAGGTGAGAGAAAGGAGCACTCTAGCCCGGAGTCTGGTTGAAGTCTTTCACCAGCTGAGAATCAAGAATTTCAGCACAGTAAATAAAATTTGCTGGGAAGATTCCCTACACAGAAACAATCATCTTTTTACATATTATTATTTCAAATGAGAATTAACAAGGGGATGAAGGCAAAGTGTTAGGAGCGCTCACTGCCCAGGGGTTAGGAGCACTGGCTGCCCAGGGATTAGGAGCACTCACTGCTCAGGGGTTAGGAGCACTCACTGCCCAGGGGTTAGGAGCACTCACTGCCCAGGGGTTAGGAGCACTCACTGCTGCTCAGGGGTTAGGAGCACTCACTGCTCAGGGGTTAGGAGCACTCACTGCCCAGGGGTTAGGGGGTTAGGAGCACTCACTGCTCAGGGGTTAGGAGCACTCACTGCTCTGGGGTTAGGAGCACTCACTGCTCAGGGGTTAGGAGCACTGGCTGCCCAGGGGTTAGGAGCACTGGCTGCTCAGGGGTTAGGAGCACTGGCTGCTCTTGCTCAGGACCCAAGCTCTGTTCTCAGCACCCAAGTCAGGCAGCTCCCAATCATCTGTAACTCCAGCTCCAGGGAATCTCATGCCCTCATCTAGCATTTGGGAGCACTCACACATACATGCATGTACACACAGGCACCTACACATATACATGAATAAATAAATAGCAACAATGATAACAGAAATAGCAAAGGACCATGTTTACAGCCAAAGTGCAGTTACCTCTGAGTTTAACTGTTCGTTTTCTAAAAGCTGAAAACCTGTCTGAGACTCTCCCAAACAAGAGTGTGAGGTTAGGCATGGTGTCTCAAGCCTTCAGTCCCGGCACTCAAGAGACGTAGGTACGGAGGCAGATGTATCTATGTGATTTCCAGTCCAGCGGATCTGAATAGCAGGCCCCAGGCTAGCCAGGGCTACATAGTGAGAACCTGTCTCAAAAAGAAAACAAGATTATGAAATTTGTTTATAGCCAAAACATATGTCTTAGGGTTGGGGAGATGGTCTATGCCATGCAAGCACTGAAAACCAGAGTTCAGATCCCTAGTCTCCACGGTAAAATCTAGGCATGGCCCAGGAAGCAAAGAGGATTCCTGGGACTTGGTGACCAGCCAGTCTAGTCAGAATGGTAAACTCTAGGTTCAGTGAGAGACCCTATATCATAAAGGAGGTAGGGAAATAGGGGAAGACACTCTGTGTTGCTCTCTATATACACGTGCACAAGTATATGCATGTCAGTATACATACATACACAGACAGACACAACACACACACACAAAACATGTTTTAACCTTTTTGTATACTAATATATGTCATATGTATTCTTTCAACCTTTGTGACCTATAGTTTTGCCTTATCAGCTGTAATCCTGTCTCAAAACCTCAAAACCAACCCTATGAGAGCTGGAGAGACAGCTCCAGTTCCCAGCACCCACACAGCAGCTCACATCCCTTTATATCTCCAGTTACAGAGGATCTGACGCCCTCTTCTGACCTCTGCAGGCACTGCATGCACATGGTACACAGACAAAGCACTCATACACATAAATAAAAAGACCAAAAATAATAACCACCTTATGATCTAACTTACTCAAAGAAAAATAAATTCCTTAGAAACTCTTCAAACAATATAATTTTAGAAACCACCAAAATTGCCAGTATGGACTCAGAGAATCTCCAAGCCATGTGTTGGGTGTATATTGTCCTTTCCCTAAGCCCTTAATGCCTGTGATTTAATCTATCAAATCTAGTAAATCTCTTTAATCTAGTAAAACTCTTAGTAAAGTCCAGCTCTGCTTCCTACTGACTCATGCTGATTTCTCTTCCTGTGTGTTGCAGATTGGTTCTAATGCTTTGATTCAGTCTGGAATCTGTGTGTCCAAACACTTACAGTCCTTATCCCTAATTGATTTTTGCATCTATACAATAAAGATGCCAGCAGCCAATGGCTGAGCAAAGGGAGATGGGACAAGACCCTTAGAGTTGCATGGGCTAGGCCGCAGGGAGGGAGGAGGAGAAAGAGAGATCACCATGAAGCGGTGGGAGACTGAGGGGCATAGGAGCTGCAGGAGAGAGCCAAGGAGCCATGTAAGAATTCAGGTAGGTGGCCTCTGGCCACTTCCCCATGGGGCCTGGGTAGCAGGGGAAGGTTTAGGAGTGTCCAGCCTTTGAGGTAGTCAAGGCATTTTAAAAATTAACTGGCGTGTGTGTGTGTGTGTGTCCTATTCACGAATCCAGAGAGCTCCTGGGCAGGTATGCACATGCGATCTGCTGGGAGCCAAAGCAGTGTAGCCCAAACTCATGGCTGCACTGTGGCAGAGCCCAGGGACCCAGCTTTGCCTAGGTAGAGGTCTCTGCAAGAACTGGTCAGGCTGCGGCAGGTGATAGCACAGTGTGGTGGTTTGTGTATGCTTGCCCAGGGTGTGCACTCTTAGGAGGTGTGACCTTGTTGGAGCAGGTGTGGCCTTGTTAGAGTAGGTGTGTTACTGTGGGGGTGGGCTTTGAGACCTTCCCCCTAGCAGCCTGGAAACAAGTTTTCTCCTATGTGCCTTCAGAACTAGATGTAGAGCTCTCAGCTCCTCTAGCACCGTGACTGCCTAGATGCTGCCATGCTTCCACCGTGGTAATGGACAAGCCAGCCCCAATTGAATGTTGTCTTGGTCATGGTGTCTCTTCAAAACAATGAAAATTCTAACTAGGACAGAAGTTGGTATCAAGGACTAGGGTATTGCTGGGATAAGCCTGACCATGCTTTTGTGCATTTTGGAACCTTGGATTTGGAAAGCAATGGAGTGCTTTAAGTGGGACTTAATGGGCCAACCTAGTAGGAATATGGAGGAATATGTTGAGGGTGATTTGATCTCTAGGGGCCTGGCTCAAGAGATTATACAGAAAAATAACTTTAGTATGTAGCCTAGAGACTGTTTTTGTAATACTCTGGTGAAGTATTTTTTGTCCTTGTCCAAACAGTCTGCTTGAGGATACAGTGAAAAGATTCAGATTAATTGCATTGACAGAGGAAGTCTCAGAAAAGCCCAGCGTAGACTTTGCCCTATGGTTTATAATTATGATGAACATTTTTGATCAAGAATAGCAAGTTTAGAAAGGAAAAATACAAAATGTATGGTTCAAATATTAAAGGGGCACCAGGAACTGCAATGGAGCTAAATCCTGTTGTACTCGAGGAGATAAAGCGATTGAGTGATTACCCCAGGCAGGATCCCACCCAGCTAAACTTATTGTTTATTCATTTGCAGTTGAACAAGGGATACTTAAATCTACTTATACATTATTGTCACCTGGTTATTGCTTTCATTTGGACATAAGGAGATGTGATTATATGTCAAATTGATAAGGAATGGATCGTGATGGATAGTCTCCAGTTGTCAACCTGACTATATCTGGAATGAACTACAATCCAGAACTCATAAAGATCTTGAGAAAAAGTAAAAAAAATAAAAATAAAAAAAGCTTAGTTCTAGGTGTATTATCTCAGAATTGAGGAGACAGACCCATGCAGATCTCTGAGTTCAAGGTCAGCCTGGTCTGCAGAGCAAGTTCTAGGACAGCCAAGCTTAAGCAGTGAAGGAGTTGGAAAGCAGAAAGCCCGTGATAATATAATAGAACAAGGGAGGCCATGTTTCAGCCCCAGAAAGCAGCAGAATTCTGCAGCTTCAACCACGTAGCTCTGGCTTTAGAGGAATAGAAGAATAGAAGGGACTACTGGGACAATTGAAGCTGGTTAGCTGGTGCTAAGAAATTAGCAGTGATTAAGAAGAAACCAGCATTACTGAGGTGAAATCTTCTAGACAGTGTTTGCTGAGAGCCCAAAGAAGCTGTGTTCCAGAGATAACCAGAGGTAACCAAGATAACCAGAGATAAACTCATGCTGCAGCTGGACTTGGAAGTGTTTAAGAGTTATTACTGGATGTGAAGGCATGAAAGGGTTATGGAAAGCACCCGAGGCTTGGCACTGTGAGAGGCAAGGGTAGGCCATTGCTTAAGGTATGGCCTCCATTGCAGATGATAGCCCAGGGCTAAAGGGGTCATGCAAATAGTTGAGGCTTGGCATCATGAAGAGAGTCTATGAGAGGCTATTGGTGGAACCTAGTTGCAGCAAAAGGACCCAGCATATTAGAGATGCTGGTACCATGGGATGGCCACCAAGAACAGCAGCAGCAATGGAGTGGAGTCAGTCAGTGGAGGGCCTGCCATATTGGAGACTGCTGATGTGACTTTCAGGAGGTGACAGGGTAGAGAGCACGTGTCACCGCGTATCTGAGGGCCAGAGGACAATGGTGGGCATTGACTTTCTTCTTCCATCGTGAGTCCTGGGGATCAGATGTGGGCTTGCAGGCTTGTCAGCAAGTGCCTTTCGTACTGGGCAACCCTGCCTGCCCCCTTCTCCAATGAAGCTGTGCCTTTCTCCTGAGCATGCTCCTGCTCTCACTGTTCACCTTTCCTTCCTCCCGCCCCATGTTTGCTTGCTCTACCTTACCTCAGCTTCCATTAAAACCTTCCAGCAAAAGGGAAAGGTGGACAGAAGAAGGCAGTCGTAGGGAAGAATAAGAAGGAAGGTATAAAGAAACATGGGCAGGTGAACCTCACAGTGAAACCCATTTCTTTATTTGCTAACCAAAAGAATAAATAACTAAATAAAAAGGCTGCAAGAAGAAAACTTCCTATGAGCTCATCCTCGACAGTCACTCATGACTAACATGAGGGAACACTCTTCGCCCACATCCCACCACCACTGGGAACTTTTATGAGCAACCCATGGTCTTAAACCTGAAGGATGGGACTATAACACTGGGGTTCAGACATCAGTTAGAGGCATGAAGGTTTGCTGACTCCTCTTCTGCTTGCTGTATGCTTCTCTGCTGCTGGGAGACAGGGCAATAAAAATATGACTCAGAGAACTTGTTGTGACGCAGCAGAAGGCAGGGACACTGTAGGTGCTGTGCTCAGTAGTTGAGCCTTTGTTCTCAGGTTCACAGTTATATGACCTTGGAGAGATTGTTTCTCTTACAGTGAGAGCATAAATGCTTATGGAGTGATCAGAATTAATCTCCATGATGCTCCTAGCATCCGATATGCTTATCTACAACATGACTACATAGCAAATTAGTTCAAATTTTGGTCTAAAATAAAAATAGCAATGCACTATTGCCCCATGCTTTATGGATCTCTCTCTGTCTCTCTCTGTCTGTTTTCTGTCTCTCTGTCTCTCTCTGTCTCTGTCTGTCTGACACACACACACACACACACACACACACACACACACACACACACACCAGAGATAGAATTCTCTGAAGGTTCATCACTGGGTCTCACACCTGATCTGGAAAACTGCTATCAACTGATGGCAGAGCTCCCCCTACTCTCTATCCCTGTCACTTTGCTGTAAATACACTTTCTGGCTACTTGATTGGGTTCTTATCTCTGTCACCCTTCTCTACCCTAATTCCTTCCAACCCCTGAAATGCTAGGTAGACAAGAAAGATTAGAGGGGAAAGGGGTGTAGACCTCTTTAGACTACTTCCTGCTGACTAGGGGCATTGAATTCCTAGGGGCAAGTCCAATCTTCATTGTCAGAATATCTCCAACCAGCAACCAGTAACAAACTACAATCCAGCAATCCAGCAACAGCCGGAACCAGCAGGAGCAGCGGGAGCAGCATTTATATCCAGAGACTTAAGAGTCCCTAGAATTCCAAATGTAAACTATCCTCAGCTGACAGAATCACACCCCTGCCAGAGCATGAGACAAATCATAGTCAGCTGCCGTGGACAATCTGAGGCACCTCCATAGTGCACCCCTGGAATTAAAACAAAAACATATTCATAGAACGTAAGTGGGTTTTTATAGAAACCAAAATTCTCACTACAGGCATACAATACAGCACAACCCAATGAGCTTTATTGAGCTTTGAGTGGCCAGCTTTCTTACACAGAGGCTCGGAGCTCCACAGTAAGAGGGGTTGGTGGGAGGGGTAGCAGGCAGAAAGACTGCATTGTTCATGACTGCCTGCACAAGAAGCTAAGGCTCAGGGACAGAGGCTCAGCCTCTTGATGAAGGAATAGTGTGGTCCTAAAAGAACGTGTTTGGAGGGAAAGACTGTTACAGCCACATTTTGGAAAATAAAGAAACACAATATGGATCATATGACTTAGGTTAACATGTATTTTCTTAGACTATCTTAAAGCACTGCATTAGTTGAGGAAATCGTAGGGTTAGGAGGGTATTGTGGAGCGTGGCAATACTTTGTGTATTGTATATTGGAGACTCTGAAACAACAGTTAAAGAAAATAAGATCCTGCCCCAACAGAGAGGGGACCAGGGGATCTTTGCCAATCATCAGATATGCAAGAGCTATACACACCCTTAACACATATTGAGCACACTTAACTACTCACAGCAAAGTTTAGCCAGGTTTACTTGAACCGACGCCCTAAGAAGATTAAGCTAATTTCTACAACAGCCAAAACGGATTCGCTGTATCTCTAATAACACCAAAGTGGGAGAAATGGAGGCAGAGAAAGGAATGGTCAGACCCAAGCAACATCGCCGCCCACCAGGGTAGACACCAAATTCTACGTTTCATGTCCAGCAACTAGAGATCCTGATGTGCACCACGAGCTTGGGCACACATGGTCTCTCTCCTGAGCTGGCTCTTCACACCTGCACCCTTTCTTGGGGGATGTCCCATGGGCCTGCCATCGCCAACCGCCCGAGGTCTACATTGCAATTAGGTTTTGTCTTTATGACTTCACAGAATGATCCCTCTCCCTCTCCCTTTTCCCTTCCTCCCCTCCATCCTCCCTCCCATTCTGTGTATGTCCGTGTGTGTGTGTGTGTGTGTGTGTGTGTGTGTGTGTGTGCGTGTGTGCGTGTGTGTTACATGAAAGCCATGGTATGTGTGTGGAGGTCAGAAGACAGTTTGGGGTCCCATGGGGCCAGCCATGCTGCTCCTTGGAAAATGAACAGCTTCTCCTCGGGGACACCTCTGACACCAGGTCTACCAGAGAGAGTAGGTTATGACACTGCCCACCCCCAGACCCTCTAATGTCTTCCTCAGAATGGAGACCACTTCCCTTACAGAGAGCTACGAAGGCGTGAAGACCACCCCTATTGCTTCTGGTGCCATTCAGAAGTGTAACTCTTTTTTTGGGGGGGGGGAGCTGGGGACCGAACCCAGGGCCTTGCGTTTGCTAGGCAAGCGCTCTACCACTGAGCTAAATCCCCAACCCAGAAATGTAACTCTTATTGTGGGCATCAGCATGTTTGGGACCAGAGAGGTTATTCCCGTTTCTTTTATATATCTCAACCACCATCCTCCAGTTTGTTGCCAATGTTATTGTATCTAAAATACTCTGTGGTGGGCCTATTCTTGCAGGAGGGAATGAGTCTTGGCTTTCTTGTGTTTACTTTATAACAAATTAGCTTTCCTTGTCTTTTTAATTATTTAATTATTTCATAACTGTAATAACTAGTTTTATGTCAACTTGACAGAAGCTAGAGTCATCTGAAAGGAGGGAACTTCAATTGAGAAAATGACTCCATGACATCAAGCTGTAAGCCTGTAGGGCATTTTTTTTTTTTTTTTCTTTTTTTTTTTTTTTTCTTTTTTTTTTTTTTTTTTTTCAGAGCTGGGGACCGAACAGGGCCTTGCACTTGCTAGGCAAGCGCTCTACCACTGACCTAAATCCCCAAACCCTAGGGCATTTTTTTAATTGGTGATTGATGGGGCAAGGTCCAGCCCACTGTGGGTGGTGCCATTCCTAGGCTGGTGGTCCTTGGTTTTCTAAGAAAGCAGGCTGAGCAAGCCAGGTGGAGCAAGCCCGTACACAGCAGTCCTCCACAGCCCGTGCGTCAGTTCCTGCCTCCAGGTTCCTGTCCTGCTTGAGTTCCTGTCAGTGTTATGGAAGTGGAAGGCAAATAAACCCTTTCCTCTCTAAGCTGCTTTGGTCATGGTGTTTCATCACAGCAGCAGTAACCCTAACTAAGACAATAACAAATTACTTCCCTCTCTTTAAATTACTTAATTAATACAGATGAGAATGTGTAGCTCAGGAAAGTGGAATCTTTAGAGCTGGCTTTTGCAGTGTGTCCTACTCCTTCTCCTGTTACTCTGGCCTATGAGGCTGAGCATGGCTGCTGATGTAAACTCGACTCTTCTGAAATGGTTTGTCGGCGCCACTGACTTCATAGACTCATTGTTTGCACGGTCCAAAGAGACCTCAGGATCACATGGGAGGTGAGCTTGGTGGGCTCTGAGCTGTCCCAGAAGCAGCTCCAGATACTAACCAGGCCAATGCTGGCCATACAAACAAACTTTCACTTACACACATTTGGGAGATGGTTTTGTGTACTGAGAATTCAAATGCTGATTAATGTGCCCAGAGATCGGATTGCTGTCCAGTATCTCCTGTTTCAATATTGTGTTAAAAAAAAAAATTGTTTTCCACCACCTCTGATTGGCTAGTAAAGAGCTGACCAGCCAATAGCTGGGCAGCAGAATTGGAGGCGGGACTTCCTGTCCCAGTGTTGAGGGCCCAGAGTGAAAAGAGGAAAGCCATGTGGGGCCCGGGAGAGTCGAGATTGAGACCAGGATGAAGAAGGAAGCCAGGATAAGACCAAGATGGCAGGTAATACCACATGGCTGGAAAGTGACTGGGAAGCAGGCCAGGCCAGCAGTCAGGTTAGAATAGGTGAGAACCCTGCCCAGCTATAGTGCAAGCCTTTTGTAAACATCCCAGGTCTCTGCCATTATTTCAAAGCAAAGGAAGAGGCAGAAAGGCCCCATACTTTTAACCTCCCTCTCCTTCTCCCCTCCCCTCTTCTACCTTAGTTTCTCTCCACTGCTCCTCCCCTCCCTCATCGAGGATTGACTGGCAGACTTGACTAAGCTATCGGGCCAGCAGGAGTTCCGGACCCGTCAGTTGTAACTAGTGCACTTCCTCTCCTCCAGCCTTAAAGGGATCGGACATCTGTGTGGCCATTGCACACAACAGTCTTCCGAAACCTCTTTCCGATCCCTTTCTGATGTTTGCCAGCTTTGAGATGAGCCCTTAGCTACGATGAACTATTATTAATCCAGCTTCTTTTAGCCCTGTCTGGCCTACGGTGAAGGCAAGAAAACCATTCACTTGCCCAATTGGTGGTAGATATAACCATGTCACCGACTTTGGAAGCAGGAACCAGAGCTCTTCTGACAGAAAAGAAGCAGGCTTCTCTCTGCGTTTCACAGACACTGACAAGAGTCGGATGCTTTTCCTAGGCCCTGCGCTGCCTTTCCAAGAAGAATCTTTTCATCTTTAACCAAATAGGAACTGCTGATGCGCATAAATGAATGAATGCTTCAACAGCAGGCTGAGGCGACATCCTTTAAAGGAAGTGAAATATTTAAAGACAGAGTCTTCTATTTTCCCCCTGAGGAAGAAACCCTGTAATATTCCTATTAACCTTGACATGCGTGAATCACAGAGCTCTTTCATCCCCTGTAGGTAGATCATCATGACTCACCACAGACCCACGACTGTGGGCTTCATGGAACCCTGACAGCAAAGGCCTTCCCGGGGGAGCTGCATGAGGCCATTGGCTGTGAACCAAACCCTGCTTGCATCTTTACAAAGCCCAGGGCAGACTAGGAGTAACCCTGGGGCAATCTCTGCACTGTGTATCAAAACAAGACTCCATTTTGGGGCATCCACCCTGAGGCCACCGTGTGAACTACACCTCACCTTGGATAAAAAAAAAAAAAAAAAAAAAAAAAAAAAAAAATGCATTTTTTTTTACTTCAAAATTTGTTAAAGAAGAATTTATTATTATTCTTAGAATAAACTTTACTTAAATATACTCTATATTCAATCAGATATGCCCGCTGCTGGAGACTGAGTATGTGTGTTTCCCACCAAAATTTCTCATTGAAACCTAAGCCCCAAGGTGATGGCATCAGAAAGCGGGGTTGTTGGAAGTGATTAGGTCATAAGGCAGAGTCCTCAGGAATAATACTCATACCTTGATAAGAAGTGATCCAGAGAACTCAATGGCTCCCTACATCAGCGAGGATACAGAGAAAAGTTGTCAAAGGAGTCTTCCCTGAACCCTGACAGGCTGGCATCGAGTTGGGCTCCAGACTCCAGACCTCTAAGAACTAAATTTCAGGTGTTTATAAGGTCCCTGCTCCAAGGTATTTCAGTGTAGCATTTGGAATGGATAAAGATGGCCGCCTCCATGCACAGTTCAAGTGTCAGCTGGCACCACACCACTGATACATACAGTAACTACTCTCCATACACTAAATCCAGTCTCCACTCTAACAAGCCGGATAGAACACGAGGATGGGGAAGGGTGCTTTGTCAATAGAAAGTGCTTGACTTGCAGACCTGGTGTTTGATCCAACATTGAAAAGGTGTGTGTGTGTGTGGGGGGGTGTGTCCTAAAATCCCAGCACCAGGGAGGCAGAGACAGGCTCCAAATGGCCTGACCTACCTAGTCTATGAACTTCAGGTCATAGTTTTGTCTCAAAAAAAGGGGGGGGGGGAGGGGAGCTGGAGAGATGGCTCAGTGGTTAAGAGCATTGACTGCTCTTCCAGAGGTCCTGAGTTCAAATCCCAGCAACCACATGGTGGCTCTGTAATGGGATCTGATGCCCTCTTCTGGTGTGTCTGAAGAGCAACATGTACTCACAACAAAATAAATAAAAACTAAAAAAGAAAAAAAATAAATAAAATCTTTCTGGTCCCCAGCTCCAAAAAAAAGAACCAAAAAAAAAAAAAAAGAAAAGAAAGAAGGAAGGAAGAAAGGCAAAAACAAACAAACAACAACAAAATGAAACACACCAAGGTAGGCATAAATTGAGGAACAACATCCCTGGTTGTTGGCCTCTGGTCTTGCACACCTGCACATACATGTGCAGCCATGGTGCACACACAGATATGGGTCACGCCCTTCATCTCCAAAGGTCCCTCTTGCCCACTGCACTCAGTTCCTCCTGCTCCTGATGCAGGCAGCAGGCCTTTCAGCCACGTCCTCTAAGGTAGATTAATTTGCCATTGTAGATCAGCGTGTGTAGTCTTTCTGTCTGGCTCCTTTGGAGCAGCATGCTGCTTTTGGGAGTCACTAATGTCATTTCACATGGTGCTAACTGAGTTTAATGACAGAATAGTATTCTGTTATACAGATGTACAACTCATTTATCCTTTCTCCTCTTGGTAAGTGTGCTTGGGTTGTTTCCAGTTTTGCTACCAAGGACAGACTGCAGTGACTATGATGTGAAAGCCTTTCTGTGGGCTCATGTACATGACTTCCCACGACCTCCTGGCATATACACCCAGGAGTGGAGCAGACTGAATTTTTAAGAATATAGCAAGTGTGAAGTATGGTGGTGCACCATTAATCCCAGCACTCAGAAGGCAGAGGCAGGAGACTCTCTGTGTGTTTGAGGTCAGCCTGATGTACACTGAGTTCCAGCCAGTGACGTGGTCTAGAAAGAAAAGAATTAAAGTAGGCATGGTGACACATAGCTAAAAAATGGAAGGGGAGGTGGGAAGAACTGGAGGGCAAGACCAGCCTGGGCTGCTAAGTGAGCTTAAAACCGTCCTGGAAGACAAATAGACAGACAGACAGACAGTTTTTTTTTCATATTAACTAAAAGAATGTAGGCTAGAGACATGGCTGAGCCGTTAAGAGCATTGGCTGTTCTTGTAGAGACCAGAGTCGGATTCCCAGCACCGACGGCAGGGAGCTCACAACTGTAACTCCAGCTCCAGGGACCCAGCACCCTTCGCAGGCCTCTGCCAGCTTGAGAGACACTTCCAGGTCACAGAGCCGACAAAATGGTAATAGGGTCTCCAAGGATTTATGTACATTTCAAGGAGGAGGATTTACAGCTTTGAGTTCTAATGTAAATGCGCACAGAAACCGAAGGAACAGGGAAAGGGGGAGGAAGGCTTTTCCTGTCCGGTGTGGACCCTGAGGCGCCCGCTCAGCCTGCCTTGCGCTGCTGACGTAGATATTCGCCACCACACCCAACTCTTCTTTTCAGCAAGAATCAAACCTTATTTTTAATTCGTATATGTCCTTAGAGTCTACAATGGTCGGTTTGTTTGTTTGTTTGTTTGCTGGGCAGTGGTCGTGGGACTAGAACCCAGAGCATCAAGCACTATAAGCCTTGCCCCACCCCACCGCAAAAGCTTCTCAATACAGTGCCCATTAAAGAAAACCTCCAGGTCCTCAGGAGCCCCAGACTCTGGCGTAGGTGAGGGGTGAAGCTGAAGCCTCTAACCATTGCAGCCTTTGGCTCCTGCGGTTCACTCTGGCCATACTTGGCATCTGTGTTCCAACACAACCCTCGCTAAGTCAATCTCATGTTTATTCATGAGAAGGTGGCTCCTAGGAAACCGCCCTTCCCTTCCTCCCACTGCTAACTGTTGCCCGGGTCACTGCCATCCTTCACAAGCCCCAGAAAAGTCCTTAATTGACCCCTTACCTCTGAAGGCACCCAGGGTCAGGGAAGACACAAGACTGCCTTGGTGACAGGCACTGTTTTGGTCACTCATTAGCTCCAAGCACGGCCATGACCTGCACTTCCCAGCTAAGCTGATTTTCCTGTTGTTCTGCCTGAAAAGACATCTGTAAATGGCGCTATCTAAGCACTGCAGTTTCTTTCTCTCACAAAAGCTACCAAGCTCTACATGTTTTTAACTGCAATTGAGTGGCTTCCCTTTCTAATTAACTTAAGTGGCCTCTTCCTGATAGTGGTGGCTATAATTACTCTGCACTTAACTCCTAGGGGACTGTTTTACAATTGGAGGACAGACGGACAAGGTGACCTTTCCCACCCTTGTTTTTCTGTGCTTGTTTCTGAGGAAGAGGAAGGCATTATTTTCCATTTGCAACAACGGTTTGCACGGTTCAGAGGGACTGCCTGTGACCCGCCTTTATTCTCTTCCTGCCATGCTCAGTAGCTGAGTCAGTGGGTTCAGGGCTAGTGCGCACGTCTTTGGTGATACTGTGGGAGGAGGGACATGGTGATACTGTCATTATTTAAAATCACTTCCACCCACCAGCTGAGTCATTGGGACGTCACTGCTCAGGAGTCTGCATCAGTCTCAAAAATATCCCTCTGTAGAGCTTCCCTCACTGGGGGGCATGCCTGCTGCTCCCCTCAGAGGAAAAAAACACCAGAAAACCCTCCCTTTGCATTGCCCCGCCCACACGGTGCTGCCCTGCCCACCAGTGCAACACCGGACCTGTCCAATATGAGTTCTGAGGGAGGCCAAACCTGAACTTTCCAGGAAGAGTCTAGGAAGCTGAAGATGACCCTGTCTAAGAAAAGAAGCCAGGGCTAGAATCTAAGTTCCCTCCCTCCCGGCCTTGCCCTAAACCGATAACAGAGTTGGGTAAAGACCTCAAGTCTGAAAATAAGAAATACCCCGAAATGCCATCAGTGGTAGCATAGCAATCTGCTGAAATGACTGGGTGGCCTTCATTCCACCGAAGACCTCAGAACAAACTAGAGTGCCCCGCCCCTCAGGTTTGTTTTCTCTTTTCACTCTTTTCAGATCGCGAGCAATGATCACTCCCAAGTTCAGAACAAGGCTTTCCTGCAAACGCCTGGCTGCTTTCCAGACCATGGAGAGTCCAGAAGGAAAAGTAGTTTGCCACATGGTGCGGTGGTAGCCCGGGTGGGTAAGGTCTCAGCTTTGGAGTCAGGCAGATGGAGGAAGGCTGATGTGCCTGGGGGTGGGGGGCGGCGCGGGGATGGCAGGGAGGGAGGGCGGGGATGGCGGCTGACTCAGTCCTCAGTTTCCAGCCACCATGGTCACTATAGGGCTGCTCTAAGGATTAAATGAGCTGATGACTGAAGCATTTAGTTTAGAGCGACACTTAGCAAACTCACTACAGAGGTCGGAGCTGCTACTGTGAATTTATAATTACCCCCCAGCCTCATGGCTGGCAGTGGCTGGCCTGGGGGGACGGGAGGGGTTCAGACACTTCGAGTGGTGAGTGTCATCTCACTTTTGAAGACTTTTCTGTAATGGTTTTTATGCAGGGGAATCCTGGATCTGAAGCCAGAGCCTCTTGAACATATATGTACACTACCACCAAGCTACACACCAGGCCTAGGCAGGGTTTTTTTTTTAATCATTTAAGTTTTAATAATTATTTAAATATATGTTAAATTTAAAATATTGTATTCTATTCCTAAGCAGTTTTTAAAATCATGTTGCCACAGCAAATCTGTACTGGAAAAGTTTTTTGTTTTTTTTTTTCATTTATCATATGGGTGAATAGAGCCCCCTACTGTTTGGAAAGTCTGCCCTGTCTGAGTTTTGTTTTTAGTTTGTTGTTGTGGAGTTTGTGAATTTGATTCATTCAATTTGCAAACTCTTGAGCCCCCTTCTAAAAGGAACCATGAGGCTCAAAGAATTGGTTAATGCATCACTAACCACACTGAGAACACAGGAACATCTGTCTCTTAGGTTAAGAGCCTGTGGTGACCAGGGAGTGCCTTTGGAAGAGGGAGGTATAGGCAAGCTTCCCAGTCAGAGCTGTGGTCCTCCTCACAGGGGCAGAGCTGTGGTCCTCCTCACAGGGGCAGAGCTGTGGTCCTCCTCACAGGGGCAGAGCTGTGGCCCTCCTCACAGGGGCAGAGCTGTGGCCCTCCTCACAGGGGCAGAGCTGTGGCCCTCCTCACAGGGGCAGAGCTGTGGCCCTCCTCACAGGGGCAGAGCTGTGGCCCTCCTCACAGGGGCAGAGCTGTGGCCCTCCTCACAGGGGCAGAGCTGTGGCCCTCCTCACAGGGGCAGAGCTGTGGTCCTCCTCACAGGGGCAGAGCTGTGGTCCTCCTCACAGGGGCAGAGCTGTGGTCCTCCTCACAGAGGGCAGAGCTGTGGTCCTCCTCACAGGGGCAGAGCTGTGGTCCTCCTCACAGAGGGCAGAGCTGCAGGTCCTCACAGGGGCTGAGAACCCTCTCTCTGGCTTCTATACTGGGAATATCTGAGGAAGCCTTGGCGCGTGGGTAACACAGTTCTATCCATGACAGACAGCTCCTTTCCCTATACCCTCTGCTTTGAGGCGATGGCTAAGAGCTGTACCCAGCCTCCATCCTTCAGAAGTGAATTCTATTTACTGATGATGTGGGGGGTTGGATCTAGGCCGCTGACACTGGCAAAGGTGGGGCAGAGATGGGACTGTTCAAATTGGCTTACAGAGTTCAGACCAGGGCTCCTACATAGAAGGGTCAAAGATTATCTACAGGGTTCTGTGAAGTATTCTTAAGTGAGACATTTACATGATGGGTCTGAGAAGAGCAGATTACCCTCCAAAGTGTAGGTAAACCTCACCAGTCCAGTTGAAAGTCTAACCAGAATGAAACACTGACTGGGGGGAGAAAGGCTAGAAGCACTCAGGCCTGAACTGCAATTATGTTTATTCCCTTGACACAATTGTATCTGGTTTCAAAAAGAGCTTTTTGTGTTAATCTTTGTTGATTTATATTCAAAATCCAGGCCTGTGTTTTTCCAGCTGAAGACTAAGACCCATTATCAACTTGTGAAGCCAATGTGTTGGGTGGGGGGCGTCTCGGTGAGCATTTTGTCCTGCATCCCTTGCTTTCCCCTGCCTTCCACCTTCCTCTCTGTCTGTTTCTCTCTGTTTGTCCCTCCCTCCCTTCCTCCCTCCCTCCATTCCCCCCTCCTTCCCCTTTATTAGTCAGTGACTCATAGCCGTACATGATTTTTTTTTCTCTTGTCTCTTTTCAATTGGATATTATCTTGGAGAATTTAAACCCTGGAGTGTGGGTCAGGGGTGAACAGAATGAGAAGATGACCTCTCCTAGGTATGATGGGGGAGAAGGGTTTATTGCAGATATGAGGGAGACTACAGCCAGAGACATCTGGAAGAATCCAGACTGAACATGGCCAGCAGAATAGACCAGGCTGTGAGAGGCAAGAGAAGAGAGAGGGAGACAAAAAGAAGGCCAAGAGGACGAAGAGAATCAAGAGGCCAAGAAAGCATGCAGCCAAAGTGGTTGAGTTATATAGGAAAGAGAAGTTGGGGAAAGGGAAACAAAGCTCAGGGTCTAAGGGTCCATGATTGCTGAACAGTGATACCCTGGACTCAATCTGTAAAGGCAAAGAGTGTTTTATTCTGCAGAAGTCCAGCAGGCTGGGGCCTCCCATTACTGAGACCGAGGGACAAGCAAGTGAGCTTGCAGGCCTGATTTAAAGCACATTAGGGAATTCCAGGGTAGGTGACCTCTATGTTAATTCGTTGGTCCATCTCTAGGGAACATTCCATTGCTGGGGTGTGGGGTCTGGAAACTGCTGCTTGGCTACCCATTGTCCTTCTCTCAGGCCAAGTGGCAGGGCAGCTTCTGAGGCCTGGACCTGCCTGGACTTGTGTAGGGAGCCATATTGGATTTGGGCCTGGCCGTTTTGTGACTGTATAGTCAAAGTGGCTACGTGACTCTTGGCCACACATACTCCTCTAAGAGCCTCTCCCATGAATTTACGGCACAGGAAGAGAACATTCACGGGATGCTTCAGCATAAGCAAAAATCAGTTATCTCCTCAGTCAACACCTGATGTCTCCACCACCTGACCTCATCGCCTGACCTCTTTGCCTCCAGCTATCACTGCCTATACCCTCATCTCCCCCTCCTTCATGTTTCACAAAGGTCACTCCCCCTACCTGAAAGCCTTAAAAGCTGTAACATTCATCCCAATAAACGAGACCTTGACAACAGAATCTTGCTTGGTCTCCTTCTTCTCTCGCCTCCCATAGGCCTACAGGTAGCGCCCCTTCGGAACCCTGAATAACTGCGTCCCCACTGGTGGG
This sequence comes from Rattus rattus, assembly GCF_011064425.1. Taxonomy (NCBI): domain Eukaryota; kingdom Metazoa; phylum Chordata; class Mammalia; order Rodentia; family Muridae; genus Rattus; species Rattus rattus. The sequence continues at coordinate 212,367,181 of NC_046154.1, forward strand.
GACAGACTTGCCCAGTTGTTGGAGACAGAGATTTAGGTCTGGTCTCCTTAACTGCCAATTTGAAGCCTGCCATGCAGTCAGCCCGGCCTTCTCAATGGGCTGAAGAAGTTTCAAGTGGGAGTTGGGGTGGTGAGAAGCGCTGAGAGGAGCCAGGACTCTAACAGGTACTGAGAGCCTGGTGGCCAGTGTCCCTGTTGATATGTTAATAGACACCTCCTTAGCCATTTGTTGGGGTTTCTTAGAGGATCTGTTATTGTGAGTTCACAAGGGAAGTAGCCAGGAACCAAGGTCCTCCTGGTGGGAATCTCATCTCGCCTAGACTGAAGCAAAATCAGAGAACATTTAGAGTCACTCAACTTTCAGGTTGATCAGTAAAGGATCCAGATGTGATACGTTTCTATTTTTATTTTTATTTAGTCTTTTTTGTTGGCATTGTTTGTTTGAAACAGGACTGGACCAGACAAATTATGTAGCCCAGGCTAGTCTTGAACTCATGAGCCTCCTGAGTCAGAGGGTTGAGAAATTGCACTGATATCAAGTGGTCTGGAATGAACTATTCAGTCCCTCTTTGTTGTGTAAAGAAAGACACAACAAGATTTATCCAGTAAACTGAGGGAAACATATCAGCCACACATTTAATGATGTTTAATGAGCCGGACATTCCTGACACACATTTAAACATGGACACTGACCTATCCCTTCTCTGCTGAGCTCTAACCAGCTCCCCTGACTTACCTTCTGTGGTCTGACGCTAAGTTGACTACTGAAACAACCTCTGTGGGGCAGCACTGAAGGCTGAGGACCTGGCTGCAGCGTGAGGGCCAGATGCAGCCCTCAGGAATTCTCGCTTTAGTATATCTAAAGCCAAAGCAGCTCAATTACGTCATCTCTCTGCTCCAAAAATGAGAACAGACTAAATACCCCATTCCCCTACAAGCTATTTAATCGTGCACTTACAGCGTGTATGTGTTCATGTGTAGTATGTACATGTGTGCTTGTGTGTGTGTGCATGTGGATACATGTGCACATGTTTGTGCAGATATGTGTGCATGTGTGCATGCATGTGTGTGGTATACGTGTGCACGTGTGTGTAGTGGTATAATTGTGATTGTTTAATGCGCTATTTGGTATTCTACTTTTACTTAGTGTACTCTGATCTAATGCACTTACTTCTGCTTCCTTAATTTTACTGCAAGTATCTTAGCCACTTGCTTTCAATGGAAAAGAAAATAGAATCTGGTACAGATGGTGGTGCTGTCTGGATCATTTCTGCTTACATAGGCCATGCTCCGACGGCTGGACTTTTAGAAACGGTGAAGCCTGAGGGAGGAACAGCAGCCAGGGCTGGGGACAGCTCAGTGGTAGCTCTGGTCCAGCACGTGCAAGGAAGGTCCTGAGTCCAACCTCCATCATCTCAAGAGAGAAAGAGGAAGAAGAAAAGGAGAAAGAAAGGGAGAGGGGAGAGGAGGAGGAGGCAGTCTCCCTCACACTCCTCATCCCTCACACACCTCCGGTCATTGTTGCATCACTCCAGGGCTATTCTGTTCAGCTGTGGCTGATACTGGGGAGCTCCTTCAGCTCTGTCCTCACACTGTGCTAGTGACGGTTCTGGTGACAGGCCAGATAGCCAACCCAGAGCCCTTCCGTCTGGTGTGATTGTTCATGAGGGGGAGTAGGGAGTGCCCATGTCTGAACTGAAGCATAGGAAGAAGTTGGATCCAGAACGCATTCCCCAAGGAACCTGCCCAGGCGCATGTGTGGGCAGCTCAGTGCCCTCTCTTTCCTGACAAGGCCAGGACTTCCGTGCCTTGTGTGCACCCTGGACATCAGAAGGTAAAGCAGGAACGGCCTGACAGAGTCTGGGTGTGGATGGATGGCAGACACTGCGCTGTCAGGTTGCAGCACCTACTGCTGTCTCCATTCAGCGGTCAGTGCACCCAGCCCCGACCCCACCCCAGCCGCTCGCTGTGGGAGCGCTCACTACAGAGACAATGGTCATTCTGTTAGGTTGTTTTGTGGGGCTGGGGAGCAAACATGGAGATCACACATGCTGTGTGCATGCTCTACCACTGAGCTCCAGCACAAACACAGACAGAACATGCCAGGTGTTCTGCTGGAGGGTGGGACACACGGGACTGAGTCCTAACCGATGAGGTGTCAGGGGACTCTGATAAGCGTCTACAACATTCCTTCTGGCTGAGAGGAAAGCTTGCAGGAACAGTTCTCCCTGCCTTCTGTTCTGCATTTATTTGTGTATTTATGTTTTTATTTTATTGTATGAACTTATTTGGTGTGTGTGTGTGTGTGTGTGTGTGTGTGTGTGTGTGTGTGTGTGTGTGTGTGTGTGTGCACAAGACGCATGTGTCTGAGGACAACTTGCGTGTCTCCGGGACTAGCCCTAGGTTGTCAGGAGCCTCAGAATCCTGTTGCTGGCCAGTCTGTTCTGGTTTTTGAGTGCAGTTCCACGAAGATGTAGTGCCTTGTGCTCACAGCCCTCTGAGAGTGAGCCTTAAGGCTGGCATCTGTGTCCAGCAGTCTGTGGGCAGAGGGTAACCTCCAGTCAGCAGTGCTGGTGTGAGATTCAGCTGGAGATGGGGGTGGCGCTCTCGGGGTAGGTGGGGCTCTCTGGGGTGGAGGCTAAGGGTGCTGCCTGGGCTCCTGACTTGAGGGCACCTTTACTGTTTTTATTTTGAGAGATGGTCTCATTATGTGAACCAGGCTCATTGAAAAGCCATCATGTAGTCTAGGCAGGCCTTGAACTTGACATTCTCCTGCCTCAAGACCTTCAAGCTGAGACATTGGCTCCTGGTTTTCAGATTCTGATAAGAGACACTGGAGAGCAAAGTTCTTGGTAACAGATATTTTTGTAATTATACATAAACCCTTTCTCTGAGGAACTGTAATACATCGCCACACTCCACTGTGCTGACTAGTTTTACGTCAACTGGACACAAGCTAGATTCACGTGAGAGGAGGAGATCTTAATTGAGAAAATGCCTCCTAAGATCAGGCTTTAGGTAACTCTGGAAGGTACTTTCCTAATTAGTAATTGATGGGGAATGTCCCAGCCCCAAAGCGGGTGGTGCTATCCCTAGGTGTTGGTCCTGGTTCTGTAAGAAAAGTAGGCCAAGAAAGCTGTGGGGAGCAAGCCAGCAAGCAGCGTGTGCCTCTGCGTCCTCTGCGTCCTCTGCGTCCTCTGCGTCCTCTGCGTCCTCTGCGTCCTCTGCGTCCTCTGCGTCCTCTGCGTCCTCTGCGTCCTCTGCGTCCTCTGCGTCCTCTGCGTCAGCTCCTGCCTCCGGTTCCTGCCCTGACTTCCTTCAATGGTGAACAGTGATGTGGAAACAAAAGCCAGTGAACCCTTTCCTCCCAAGCTCTTCGCCATGGTGTCACCACAGCGACAGTGTCCCTGACTAGGACAATCCCTGTCATGCTTGACTAACGGATTCCTTTACGTTGTAACTGTAGTCCTTACAGAAAAAGAAAGAAAAGAAAAGCAGATAAAGGGATATGGAGTTGTCTTTATGACATTTACACAGCATAAAAGTGGGGACAGCGTCAGCAATTAGGAAACAAACCCAAAGAGTAAGATAGTTGGCGGGATTTCTAAAAAAAGAAAGAAACCTCACGAATACAGTTCACTGCCCCCTCCCTTCCGGTGTGGGGTTGAGTCCTGCCTGGGACAGCAACCAGGCACCATGTGGCGACTGAGGAGTTAACTTTGGTGGTCGAGAGGAACTGGAGCTCTGAGCCTGGCTGCAGAGATAAGAGAAGAAACTGACGTGAGGGCGCATGGCCAACTAAAATCTGGAAAGCTGTGACTGTGGAAAATTTTACGTTTCCTTTCAACATGGTCCCTAATTATACAGGCTCAGACTCGGAAGGAACGCTGACACTTCTCAGGCAATCGATTCAGTATTCCAAGGGTCACGTCTCCCTACCACCCCCCACCCCCGAAACTGCACATCCCCTGGAAGAGGAGGAGCAACTCTGCACGGCTGCCTGAGCACATGCTTTAAAGCCTCCCACAGTAGGCGGGACCCAAGGGCAGCCGTGCTGTGCAGTGCACGGGGCTGGGGAGGAGGCTGGAATAAGCGGAAACCACTGCTTGTCGATTTAAAATAAAGGCAGCTCTTCCCACTAAAGGAAGTGGAGGTGAGAAACATAAACATACCAGAAAAATACAGGGAAGACGATGTCACCCCTGGCAAAAACAAAAACAAAAACAAAACAACAACAACAACAAAAACCAAGCAGTGTCGCTGTGGTACTAAGGGGGCTTCAGGCAGTCAGTTATGTGGTAGATATTACTTAAGATGACAGAATAGCTGCAAAAGTTAGCAATAAAGTGGGTGGTTTGAGTAAGACCCCCATGTTTTCAGGCATTTGCATATTTGGTCCCCAGTTGGTAGCTCTGTCTAGGCAAGCTTAGGTAGAGCCTTCCAGGAGGAAGCATGTAGGGTGGGGTTTGAGGGCTACAAGACTCGCACCATTCCAAACTGACTGTTTCCTGTTTGCCATTGGGGAAGCAGGTAGAGCTCTCAGCGGTTTCTGCTGCCATGCCTGGTGCCTGCTTCCACACTTCCCCGCCATGTTGCTGATGACTAACCCTCTGAACTGTTGGTTCAGAGTGAGCTCTTCCTTCTGTGGGCTGCCTTGCTGCTTTAACACAGCAATGGAAAAAGAACTAAGGCATACAAATTTCAGGGCTAAGGAGATGGCTGGCTCGGAGGTTAAGAGCATTTGTTCTTGCAGAAGACCTGGGTTTGGTCCCCAGCACCCACAAATGGAGGCTAAAAACTGTAACTCCAGTTCCAGAAGATCCAACACCCTCTTCTGACCTCTCTGGGCATCAAGCACGCATTTGATACAAGACATACACAAAGGTGAACTACCCAAACACAAAAAGAAACAAAGTCTACAAATCACTAAATTCTGTCTGGAATCTCATGGTCACTTGAAGAACGAAGGATTTTAAGTGTACATCTGCAACAAGTGAAAAGCTCCCAGTCCTACTGTGTGAGGTCCTGCACAAAAGCCTGCACTGGGAAACAGAGAAACAGAAGGGAAAGGTGGCAAGAACTTTTCAGCAGAGTCTAGCTCACTTCCTGGTGTAGACTCAGTAAGTTCAGTAAGTTCACCCATCACCCCCTGGAGAGCGAGCACCCAGAGCCTCCTCTGAATTTGCTATGTCCAATAAAGGAATTGTTATGAACTCACAAGACAGTACTAGGGCTGTCCTGGAAAACGTGGATGTGGCCCTGGGTTACTGAGTCTTGTTATTGGGACCAAACTGCCCAACTGAAGCAGAGAAAGCACTTCTGGCTTAGTTGCATCCTTGTCTCAATTCTGTGCTAGTTTTGAGGTAGAGTATCCCTGTGGTGGGAGCAGGTGACATCATGAAGGACAAACAAAGTCGGGAAGAGGCCAAGGACAAGAAATCTCCGAACAACCAGAGCCACTAAGCTCCTCCAGCAAGGTCAACCCTTCACAGGCTCGTAGAACCTCCAGAAACAGCACTGCCCACCAGGACTGTGGCACTTGGTCCCCAGCTGGTGGCACTGTTTAGGAAGGTTTTCAAACTTGAGGAGGAGGGGCCTATTGTTAAAAAGTCACTAAAGGAGGCGGGTGGGGTTGGGAGTTATACCTTCACCCAACTTCCTGTTGACCACTCTGCTTCCTGACCCACTGAAATGTGGACAAGCAGCTTCGTGTGCCCACCACCACCACAAGCAGGAAATGTGCTTTTCCCAGCGTGGCAGACTATACCCTGTCAAGTCGTGAGGTAAACTAAGATGCTTCCCCCTGTAAGTGCTTCTTTCAGATATTTTACTACATCAACCACTAACAGAGAAAGCTCGTGTCAAGAGCTGCCGTGGCTGCCATTGCCGATAAGAAGCCTCCCATGTGCTTCCTGGGCATTTGGAACTGGTTTGTGAGAGGAGTGGGGGATGCTTGGAGCTACAGGAGGCGGAGAGCGTGGTAATCGGCTTAGAGGGTGATTCTGGAAGGAGTTTACCAGGATGATGTTTCCTTCTTAAAATGAGGACAACAAAGCCTGCTTGGAGCCCTCAAAGGGGGCTGGCCTGCAGTCAGCTTGGAGAGCAGAGGGTTCCGTGCTGTGGGAGACCTGAGCCTCCTCCTTCCTGTGCTGAGATTTTAGTGAGGTGGATTCTAAAGCAAAGGACAACCATGGCTGAGTTACCCAGACCGCACAATATGACAGCTGCCACGTGGCTGCTGCTCAGTGCTTAATGAATTTCACAGTGAAAAGTCAAATTAAAGATGTGAGGATACGGGGTTGGGGATTTAGCTCAGTGGTAGAGCGCTTGCCTAGAAAGCGCAAGGCCCTGGGTTCGGTCCCCAGCTCCGAAAAAAAGAAAAAAGAAAAAAAAAAAAAAAAGATGTGAGGATGCGCAGTCTGAAAGGGAAGAAGTGTGAGAGGATTTAGGGTTGTGGTCACAGAGCTGGGGGCACAGCAACGGTGACTTTAGAGATGCAACCAGCAGCAAGCTCTGCATGGGGACGAAGGTCACGGAACCTGAAAGCAAGACCTCACCCAGGAGTCCAGCAACACAAAACGCAGGAAAAAAAACTTCGATTTCAAAAGTGTGCCACTCACTGCATGTGAGACATGCTTCATATGAAATGTAGCTTCCGAAAAATAAACTTCAAGGGTGGTGCACGCCTCTAATCACAGCACTTGGGAGGCAGAGGCAGGTAAATACCGGAGTTCCAGGCCAGCCTGGGCTATACTGTGAGTCCAGGCCTGCCCAGTGAGTGCCTCTCAAGAACAAGAACAACAGGGGCTGACTGAGGACCAGCCGCAGGAACCAGCTGTTGAGTGAATGTTCCAGGGACACCGTGGCCTGGGCACGGCAAACAGGCGCTGCCCAGCAATGGCTCCTCAGTCAGGCGGCTTCAGAGGTGCTGGGAACAAATGACACTGTCACTGCGGACACTGTGACCGTCCATGGCGACCATCTGGGACATGAGGCCTGGAAGCAGAGGAAGTTCCAGGAGGCTGCGGCTGAGGCTGTAACACTGTGTGCGGCAAATGCAGAGGGAATGCACGCAGAAAGTGGGAAGTAGAGCTTCAGTGCTCAAGACTCCTTAGCCATCAGGAGAGTATGGGGCGTGCATTAAATGTCCTCAAACCGTGAGGGCACACAGTAAGTAAACCACTACTGAGAGCTCCAGGTATCCCAGGACGGCTGTTTACATTGAGTCCCATAGCATAAACTTGCTGTTTTTAAAGTTGTATCCCTTGGGGCTGGAGGGACGGCTCAGCAGTTAAGAACTGGCTCTTCTTCCAGAGGTCCCGCTCAGCTCCCAGAACTGGTGTTTTTTTAGTATGTTCCCAAAGTCGTACAACCAATACCAACACATCTATTTTTTTTTTTTAATCATTTTCTTAAAAACCCTCTACTGGGGCTGGAGAAATGGCTCAGTGGTTAAAGAGGCTCTTCCAGAGGTCCTGAGTTCAACACTCAGCAACCACACAGTGGCTCACAACCATCGGTAATGGGATCCGATGCCCTCCTCTGGTGTGTCTGAAGACAGCTACAGTGTGCGCATATGTAATAAATGAATGAATCTTTAAAGAAAAAGCCTGTACTCACCAACTGCTCTCACAAGCCTCCTCTTCGGTGCCTACCAACCACTGAGCCTCTGAGTCTGTGGCTCCGCCCACTCTTCACATTACGAACCATGACTTCTGTGTGTCTGTCTTCTTCGCATGCTTTCAAGGCTCACCCACACTCTCTGCACACTTTGAACTTCCTAAGTTTTTGTGTGGTTTCAGTTTTCTTACGTGCGTGAGATTCTCAGCAGTTAGCGAACACTGGCTGCTCTTCCAGAGGACCTGGGTTCCCAATTCTGTG
>NC_046154.1:212377560-212423029 GCF_011064425.1 Rattus rattus
TTTCAGCAGCACTGCCGCGGTGCCCTCTTGTGGCAACACACAGGACCTGCATGACCATGATTTTTATAGGAAGCAAAAGTAACTTTACACTTTGAATAAACATAGTCTATACAGACCTATTACTCTGAGAATCAATCCAAATATAAAATGGGTAACTATGAGACATGGTGACCTGTGTTAAGGAAAAGGAACTATTTGAGCAAAATAATCCTCCTTGAAAGAAAAGTGGGCTTGCTGAGGTCCACCACAGGCTGTTTGGATGTGACATTCTCCATACTTGCTGTCTTGCTGACCTCACGGCCACCAGCTGAGCTCAAAGCAGTGCCGTAACCATCCCTGCATCTGGCACTGATCCCTTCCTCCACTTTTCCTTCCCTCTATGGCTTCCTGACACAAGCTGTCCCTTAACAAGGCCTGTCTGTACAGTTCCTCACTGAATGCATCAGTCATGGCAAGCAGGGGACCTTGATCGCTATAGGCAGGTTTTAATGTCAGTTTCACACTAAAGCCTTGTGTGTGATGCCCTCTGTATATAGATACTCCTGAGGAAAGCTCTCGGCTTCCTGGGGTGTAAGTCAGAATAGCTGAGTCGACCTTTTGGTCTATAAAACATGCAACAATCACTATTTGAATGAGGTCCCGAGAGCCTTCCAATCATTCGAGTCAGCATTCCCCATATATTTTGGAGGAAGCCTGAGTCCTCCTGGCTGACCACAAGCTGAGCATCTCCTGGTGTCCATGCCAGGACAGCTGATTTCAGTCCATGTAACTGGCAGGAAATCACTGCTTTGTCCCTGCCTCCTGCTTAAAAAGCCTAATCTTCCTGATTTCTGTTTTTCCCCAGACAAGATTTCTCTAACAGCCTTGGCTGTCCTAGAAGTCACTCTGTAGACCAGCTGGCCTCACTCAGAGAAATCTACCTGCCTCTGCCTCCGTGGGATCAAAGGTGAATCCGCATGCTGACCATTCCTGACTGCTCCTTCTGCAGACCTAGCCAACAGCAAAAAGCTCCTCTCACTGAATAACACTATGGCGTCACTCTAATCCATCTTTCTCAGATAATGGGGCTTGTATCCAAACACTATGAAGACAGAGCTTCTGGACAATGGGATGCTTCCAATGTGATACATTCTTTCTTAGTGAGAAACCAGAATTACATTCAGAGTTTTAAAAGACTTGTTTTTATGTGAATGAGTGCTTACTTGTGTGTGTACCACACATGTGCAGTGTAGTGTCCACAGAGTCAGCGAACCCTGGATCACCTGGAGCTGAAGTTACCTTGAGTGCTAGGAACCAAGCCTGGGTCTGCCACAAGAGTGCTAACCACTGAGCCATCTCCCCAGTCTCCACACTCAGATGATTTTTTAAAGAATCTAATACTATATATTAAAAAAAAAAATAAAATGCAGGGGCTGGAGAGATGGCTCAGTAGTTAAAAGCACTGACTGCTCTTCCAGAGTCCTGGGTTCCAATCCCACATGGTGGCTCACAACCATCTGATGCCCTCTTCTGGTGTGTCTGAAGACAGCTACAGTGTACTTATATATAATAAATAAATCTTTAAAAAAATGAAGACAATAATTATAATGACATGATAATTCTTTTAACAATTACTAATGTTTTTGTTGTTTCATTTTTGTTTTGGGTTTTTGTTTTTTTTGAGACAGAATCTTTTCTCTCTACATAGCCCTGGCTGTTCTAGAACTCACTATGCAGACCAGGCTGGCCTCGTCACAGAGATCTACCTGCTTCCCCAGTGGCAGGATCAAGCATGCGCCATCACACCTAGCAGTAAGCACTTTTCTGAGTGCTGGTCTCTAATCTTAATGTTCTCCATGTTTTCTCTAGAACACAATACTGTTACAGACTTTTCAAACAAACTGTTTTGACCTACTACATTTGATTTTAACCAAAAAACTGAGGAGTGACCTCTTTTACTAATCCTAATACAACAGTAGCCATCTATTTTTCTAAAGGCAGCAAAGGTTCTCACTGGAAGCAGTCTGTGCCTGTGCATACAGTTTTTATGGTTTCACTGGAAGCAGTCTGTGCCTGTGCATACAGTTTTTATGGTTTCACTGGAAGCAGTCTGTGCCTGTGCATACGGTTTTTATGGTTTCACTGGAAGCAGTCTGTGTGCCTGTGCATACGGTTTTTATGGTTTCACTGGAAGCAGTCTGTGTGCCTGTGCATACGGTTTTTAGCCTTGTGCACATTTTCTTAAGAAGGAGAGGAAACTCTGCCATCGATTCTTGTTTCGTTTCCTATACCTAGGAGTATAATGCAGAAATAAGAGCGAAGATGCCCACACTACACAGTGGGCATGCACAAGGCATTGCTCTGAAGACACTACCTGATGTGTGCTTGTTCCAAAATCCATTCAGTTCATGTTCCACAAAGGGCTCATTTAAGAGCAACTTTGGCAGAAGTGCAGAAGCAACAATCTCCTGGGAAGTGTGCTGCAGGTCACTAGAGTACAACTCACCATTTGAGACCGCTCGGGGCTCCTGCCCAACACCAACACAGTTTAGTACCTGGATATCCACTCCCCAAGCTCATTTCTATCGCAAGGATAAGGGGTGTCCTCTGGCCTCTCACGTAGCACCTTGGAGCACAGATGTATGATGGGAAGATCCCAGCAAGCAGAAGTGTCAGATTCAAATACATCTCTTTCTCCATTTTGTGAGCCCACGTTGTCAGGGCTGGGGAATGTAGTCCAGGGGTGGAGTGACTGGTTGCCTAGCATGTGTCAGCCCTGGGCTCTACGTCCATCATCACACATACATCACACACATAAGTATTTGTGGCTTTTAAATCTCTGACCTGAGTCCCTACACTGTGAAACAGAACTGACCAGTCCTCCTATCACCACAGACAAAGGCTAAGGCAACAATTAAGAATGGTCTCTAAATGTTCAAGACATCTTACAATTACTAGGCTTCATCTGGGAGGAGACCTTGGGAAGGCAAGTGAACAGGACCAGTGCTCTCCCACAATGGTGGCCACCAGTATCAATCCCCCACGGACTGAACTCGCTGACACTGAAGCTGCTTTAAGACTGTTCACAACACAAACCTGACCCAACTTGTCAGCATTTCTAGCCTTTAGACTCCCCAACAGTGGGTACCCCCAAATCCTCATTTTAGCGTGAAGCAGTTCCAGCAGTAAGTAAACGTGTTAAGCTCTCACCAGGCAACACTGCACTACCTGTGAACACGGGGTCCCAGTTACTCATCACAATAGCCTTTTACCACCTCCATGGGATGGGCCTGGGACTCAGCTCAGCAGCAGCATGGCCCAGTCTGGCTTCAGAATCACACCTCAGCCCTTTGCAGCACTGTACACTACGGAAGGGACGGTAAAGTGCCAGAGCTTCAAGCACACACAATAATTCACATGGGAGCATGGTCCTTACCCACTCATATCACAATTATAGCCCAAACACAACCTTAAAGCCTATTGTCTAAACACATTTCCTTATGGTAGGGATTATCCACATTCCTAGACACTAAGGTTCAAAGAACACTTGCAAAAGAAAGGGAAAAACCTACAGAAATCTCTGACACTGAAGTAGATTTGCAGCTTCCCTCTGTCTAGAGGAAAACAGAAAATAAAACTGCATCCCTGCTATCTGTGGTTGCCGTGCCTTTCATCCCAGCACTGAAGGCAGAGGCAGAGGCAGGCAGCTCTGTTCAAGGCTAGCCTGGTCTACAAGGTGAGTTCCAGGCCAACCGAGCTTCAGAACGAGACTGTGTCAGTCACAATCACACCCTGTATTTCTAACATATCTGGAATTTAGATTTCCGACCAATAATCTGGCAGCGTGTGTCAACATTTACCACATGCACTTGTGGAGGCCCTCCTGGGTGTATCTGAGGTGCAGAGGCGTCTCCTGTGGCGTGGTAGACCACACAGTCAGGAAGGGAAGGGTCTCGGCAATGCAGGTGTGACAGTGTGCAGTATAATCCGTGTTTTCTTCACGAAAGCTCTAAATTGGGGGGTGAGGGGTGGGGCAGGAAGGAGGGAGAGATAGATAGATGGGGGCATGGGAAAGGACCACAAACTTCCTGAGGGTAGAAATTAGCGAGACATGGGTATCTCTCGCATGTTCTACTTTGTAGACATCTGTATGTTTGAAGTAGATAATTACTCATGAAACAAAAATGCAAAATTTCCAAATAGCAAAGCTGTTGAAGGCTACTTTTCTAAAGGCTAAGACCAAGCAGATTAGTTCTCATTCACAAAGCTGTGGTGCAAGGAGTACAGTGTTACCTCAACTGCACTGAGTTCTTTCTGAATTTTACATCAAGTTCCTCACCTCAGGAATTTTAAAGGCCAGCAATGCCCATTTTCAGACTGTGTTGGAATGGCCACGTCAGAGTGAGCCTTTATGATTACTGACATCAGGAAACAGACAAAGACTTAGACAAAATAATAATAATAATAATAATAATAATAATAATAATAATAATAATGACTGCACTGCATAGTTTTGCTGCACTTTATTCAAAACTGGCCCCACTTCTTACTTAAGAGAGCTAAGCGCCCAGTGTCCAAATATAAATATCACCATGTGTTGGAAAAATAACCTTCTGATTTGTGCTCTGACCCAAATTTGGCACAATTAAATCATATGCAAGTCAGACACAAGTGTTCACAGCTCAGCAGCAGTGAACTCCTGAAGCAGCCCAGACAGACTGCGGCTCCCTGGAGTCCTCTCAAGTCACACACACAGCACACCGTGCACAGGTTCTTTTATTCTGTCCTGTGGGTGTCAACAGTGCTGACAGGATAGTGTTGGAACATTCGGAAAGCACACACCTGAATGTTGTCACATTGCACTACATCACAACTTGGTAACTACTGAACAGTTATGTCTACTAATACAGTGAATGAAACGTCTGCTCACACCATTCCCTGTAAACAAGGCTGTGCACTACAGTAACACAGGATTATGCATACCATGATATCAAGGAGGAAAATACCTCTTTAAATAAACTATTCTATTTATAAATAAACTCTGATTTTCTCAGTACACATTTACAGACCTGATCAATAAAAAGAAACAATATATATATATATATTTTTTTTTTTCTTTAAAAAGCAAATGTTGAGATATGGACCACATAGAAATCCACCTGGGGAAGGGTAGGGAGCAAGCATGGGGCAGGAGAGTTATGAGTTAACTCTGTGAGCACACACCAACACGAGGACAGGACTGACTGGGAGGAGCTTGTTTTTACTTGAATTCCAGCAAGTTGCAATCAATCTTGTAGTACACATAGGGGTAGTATTCTTGCTGACTCAGGTTCAGGCCAGGAATATCCATAGGAGCCTACAGGAAAACCGGACACCAGTTAGTCATTTACCTTTATGGATACCTATTCTGGGCTGAAGTCACACATTTAAACTAATTTAATCTAAGTGTTCACTTAGCTGTAAGAACTGGAAAAGTCTACACCTGCTGGGTCACTGAGAAACACAGTGAGCAGGAAGGGCAGACTAGGCTCTGCCCCGAAGCCTATTTGAACCAGGACTCTCCCAGTTTATTGTGTATAACTGCAAAAGGTAACCTTTGAAATCTTGGGTTTAGGACACGAGGCCTTTAAAACACAGTGTCTAAATAAACCAAGTGTGGTGTGAAAGGTTCCAGGTCTATTTGCCCCTTCTAAGAATTTACTGGGAGCAAAGTCTGTAGGAAAGACTTAGGAGTCCTAGCTTCCCCAAGATCTTAAGAGAGCAACTCATTTCCTACATTTTCTCTAATCAAGAAAACTAATTTTTCATTTTTCTGATTCATGAGATCTTAAACTACAGAGAAAACCAGCAAGACCTGTGAACTGTGAACTGTAAAGTAACAGCACGCCCACACAGTGGGAGGACAGCCCCCGCTTGCTGTCATTTGAAAGCCACTTTCGAAGCCTGTGGTGACCACTCCTCAGCATGAGCAGCACTGCCTCTTCCTCCACAGGGCCTGGCTCCAGTTTCCAGCACCCCATGGCTGCTCACAACTCAGTGTCTGCAACTCCAGCTCTAGGGAGTCTACCTTCCTCTTCTGCCCTTGAGCGTCCGTCAGACACTCACCACTGTACAGCCACACGTGCAGGCCAAACACCCGTAAGCAAAACATCTGACAACGGTTTTAGAGAAATGACAACGCCCTCCATGTTCATCTGAGCCAGAGATCAGAAATGGCTCAGTGGGTAAAGGCTGTTAAGCCTCCTGATGACCAGAGTTTGAACTCTTGACCCCACAAGGTGGAAGGATAAAACACATAGACAGACAGGCAGGCAGGCAGGCACTTGCACACTTGCGTGCATGACATACACACAAATACATGTGCATGCACGCATGTAGCCTGGTGTCCTATGTGTCTTCTGTCCTTCCTGGGAGTCCTCGTGCAGTCTTTTCTCCACCCCCCAAGTTCTACTGTCCTAAGCTAAGGTGTACTTACATCAATGATGGCAGCTGCACTGCTGTCCAGATGTTTGTACAACTCATGCAACACTTCTCTTAGCTTCTTCACTGATTTCTTATTAGGTTGAAGGAGCATTGCTTGGAAGTTTACCGGCAAGCCATACCTTAAAAAGCAACAGAAACAGCGCAAGCACATAAAGCACTTAAAGACAATTTCTTTTTAGAGCAAACAGCCTCCTGCTTCTCTCTTCATGGACACAGCATGTTTCATGTTAAATACTCCCTTCTCAAGTCTGCCACCAGCCACAGAAGCTTACACTGGCATGTAAACATAGACCTCTGAGCCCATTAGTATCCTTTCAGTAAAAACGGAGCCACTTCATGGGCTGTAAGCTCAGGCCTATGACCCCAACACTGGGGAGGCTAAGGCAAGGGGTTATTGAAGTTTAAGGCCAATCTGGGCTATAGAGGTAGAAAAACAGACAGGCCAATCACTAGGAATTAATTAATATTCAATTTCACAATAATCTACAAATATGCCCAGTGCATAAATACATGGTTAGAAGTTCTTCTGTCTGTAACTAAAAGCTAAGACTTTCCATCCTTCTATACGCATTTTAAGAAACTCAAGACTGAGAAGCATGGCTGTAGACAAGTGTCTAAATGGTGATAGCATGTGCAGAGGGCCATGAGCCAAATCTATACTGTACATCGCACTGCATGCAAAATATCTCAGCAATCTTCATTTTAAACAAACACTGGCATTTTCTTTTAAAGACAGGGTTCGCTGACTGTGTAAACCAGGCTGGCCTCGAACCCAGAGATTGCCTGCCTCTACTTTCTACCTGCTGGGATTAAAGGTGTGCACTGCCATACCCAACATGGCTAATATCTTAAAATTCCTTTTGCATTAGCTACAAATCATGTGCCACATACTGATATCTTTACTGAAGCAAGAACCACAAAACGAATGGTGGTTCCATGAAGCCAGAGAGATGTCTCAGGGGTTAAGAGCTGAGGCTGCTCTTCCAGAGGACCTGGGTTCAATCCCCACACCCACATGGCAGCTCCCAACTATCTGTAACTCCAGTTCCAGAGGATCTGACAGCTCTTCTGGACTTCACAGGCACTATGGTACACAGGCATCACATAGGCAAAATTCTCATACACAATAATAAATCATTTTAAAAAGTGGTGGTGCTCCCTATTATAATGGAGCTCAGAATTTCTTTGCCTCAAGCCCTTCATCACCGTGCAGTCGTGGGGCTTCTGGGAGAGCTGTAGTACACAAACCTGCACTTCCAGATGTCCCACATACTGGTCAGTATCAAAGGCCTTGTGGAGCACGTATGACGGACGGCACATATCTGCTGTGCTGGCACTCAGGAGGCTGAGGCAGGAAGATCAAAGGCTGAGCCAGCCTACCCTAAAACTGAGCTCCAGGTTAGCCTGGAGTGACTACGTCAAACAAAACAAGTGGCTATAGTGAGCAACTGAGACGCACACCAACTAGACAAAACTACGCAGTACATTCCATGGGTCCCACAATGAAATCACTCACTGCTCAGACTGACTCTCCTGAAATAGTACATGACTAAATATGAGACAGAGCAATGTGGGTCCCTTTTCCTGAACCTGGTGTTAAAGAACGAGATAAATATGCACATGACAATCTGTGTGACCCTGACAGTCACTCCCTCATAACTGCCTCATTGGCTGCTCCAAATCACCTTCCTAAGGCTGGATGATGTGAGGAAAAAGGCACACGGAACTCTGCAACTCCAACTTTCTCAATTAACTTCCTTACCTTAAAACAGACTCCACAAAAACCCGTAATGCTTTTATATGGATCCATGCAATAAACGCCTCACTGAAATTCACTTTAAGCCACCGCACAAGTGGTCCCTTTAAAAAGAGAAACACAAAATTACCACAAACTTGGTTTTCAAATGGCAATTAGACAAGTCAAACATTTTTTTAAGTGATTAGCTACATTATGAAAGTTTCAAATATTATACTGGATATATTTTACCACGCTGTTAAATGAAAGGGAAAGCCAGTACTTAAAGTAGCCTCAGAAGACTCTAGAATGAACTATGTTCATGAACAGCAAAAGGCACACCCATGACTTCTCAGGAGCACAGCCATTCCCATCTGGAGTCTGAATCCTGATCACGATTTATATTTTCCTGATTCTATGACAATGCAGTTCTTGCTGAACTTAAGCGTTTAGTACAATTTAAAGCCTCTTCACAGACGTCAAACAATGCCTCTTCCTGTCCACTAACACCTAACATGCCCAGCAACAATTTTTAGGCAAAGAGGATAATTAAGCTCTGATCAAATATTTGCTCTTTGAGCTGCTGTGGCCAACAGCATCTGACATTTGCCTGCTAGAAAGCAGAGGTGGGTGGGGTGATGCACGGCTGTGCACGGCTGTGCGGTATCCAAGGGAAGCCTGGTCTGGACATGGGTGAGCGCCCACAGACTCCTCCTTCACATAGCCCTGGGCTGCTGGGAATCCATACAGACAAGTTCTCCCGTGACCAGGATCACCTAGCACCTCCTGACCCTGATGCTCTTCCTTCAATGCTAGGATTACAGGGTCCACCACCACAACCAGTTTTTGTCAATGTGGCACTGTGACTTTGTGCCCGCTAGGTAAGCACATCTTCACCCCAACACTTACACTTTTCTAGCACCCAAATTATAAACTGCATTTTCATATTTCCCCTCCCTTCAGTATCCCCAGAATGTATTTTCCATTTTCCTAAGACTCAAAAGCAAAATAAGCTCTAAAATATTCAATGAAAAGACTACAAAAGGAGGCCCTGGCTCAGGAGTGGGGCTTGAGGTCAGATCCCTGAACCCATGTAAAGAGGGGCGAAGGGCAGGCATGGACACACAGGCTAGGAACCCCAACGCTGTGGGAGTGCCGACAGGAAGGGTCTGGCACTTGCTGGCTGCCTATAGTCCCAACACTCTAAAGTGGAAGCAGGAGAACCCCCCCAAGCTCCAGACAGCCCTGGGCCACACAGCGCGTTCCACTTGGACCATGGGATGAAACCCTGTCTCAAAAAAGTAGTGGGACAGTAAAGTAACTCAAATCCTAGTCAGAGAAGACAGCACGGTTTCCCGTTCTGCTGCGCTGACGGCACTGAGGAACACACGTACAAACTGTTTCTTCTTGTCCGTGGACAGCCGGTTCATCTCCTCTTTGTCGGCTCTCATCTCCTCCTCGTTATACTGGAAGTCACGGACGATGAACCTACACGCAGGGGAAAGACAAGTCTGTCTACACCACGTACAGCCAAGTCAACACACTTAAATTACACACACACACACACACACACACATGCACGCACACACACACACACACGAGACAGACAGACAGACAGACAGTCTGACTTACTTGTTTTCTCTGGCCTTGTGTCTGAAATCATCAACTGCTTTTTTAAACAAGGTGACGTTACAAAGATAACTGTCTTGGTCCTCTGAAAGAACACTAAAGGGGAAAAGGCATTTTTAGCTCTATACTTACTGTGGAATTCAGAAACAGGAGGCTGGGAAGGCACGCTCACTTCATCTGCAGCACCTCCAACAATAAGACACTGGGTATTCCTGGCGGTCTCAGGTTCAGATGCCTTCACACGCTCTACTACACTTACTAGCTGACAAGATGATCTGCTCACTACGGGAAGCCACACTCTGGAGCATGCTGTTCAATTTCTAGCATCAGTCTGGTTGGTCAAACTGTCTCTTCTCGTCTCACGGACTATTCTTTCTCTTTCCACTCCAATCCAGTCAGCCCACAGGGTCTGGCTCAACTGCTCTAGACTGCTACCAACTCGAGCTCCAGGTACTTATTCCTGTTTTCCCATCCCCCGCAGCCCAATCGGAACTCCCCAGCTCTGAGTGAACATACTTCTTCTGTGGGTCATGGGGTCCTTTTAGGGTCTATGGTGCCTGTGAGTACACAACTTCTGGCTGCAGCTCCATGGACACTGTAAAGACCTTCCCAGACACAACTGCCAGGAAACTCTGTCACAGAAGGCCGCTATTGGCTCAGACAGGAGAATCTAGACTCTTTATGCAGAGGCGAGGTCTGTGAAGCTGAATACAATGCTTTCAACAGCCATACCCTGGGTAGGCACAGACTCGGGAGGGGACTCTTCTACTGCTCATACGCTGGACATGTTCTCATGGTTAATTTGTGGTTTTGTAAGAGAAAAACACACTCTGAAGCATGAGTGATACACACACAACCCTCTGACAGAACTCTAGTGACTCCCAAAAGAAAGGTAAAGGCTACCCAGTGAGCTGGCCCAATTGGACTTTTTTAAGTTTCTGGTGCAGGTAACTGAACCCAAGACCTCCCACAAGCCAGGCAAGAGCTCTACGTTCTAGATACACCCCTAGACTCCAATCAGACACTTTAAGAAGCAAGAGGAGGAGGGCACGGTGGCACACACCTTTAAGCCAGCACTCAAGAAGCAGAGGTACCCCAAGTCTTTGAGTTTGAGGCTAGCCTAGTCTTCACAGAGTTTCTGACGAGCCAGGGTGACATAGTGAGACATTTCTCAAAGAAAATCCCAAACAAAAACATACACCAGGAGACAGAAAAGGGAAGTGAGAACGCGAGGGGAGAGCCAAGTCTCCTGAGTCAATAAAGAGCAACCAGCACAAACCTCCTCCCGGCCACAGTAATACATACATACAGACACCCTAGTATTCAGCTGGGTTCCAAATTATCTCATGTTTTAAAACAGAATATCTTGCAAACTGCTAGGCTCTGTGTACTGAACAATGGAGTTGAGAAGATCAGTAAGGTACCACAGGTCAAAGCGCTTCCTGTCAATCCTGACAGCCTGGAACAGACATGGAAGGAAAGGCAGACTAACCTCCCACCACCGAGCTGCCCTCTGGCCTCCAGACATGAACCATGTCATGTGTGTGCCTGCACACACACTAAAAATAAAAACCCTGTTGTCCTGCTGTGTAGAATGAAGGGCGGAGTGGTGGTACACCTATAACCCGGCACTCAGAGGGCAAGGCCATCCCAAACTGTACAGCACAACCCTGTCTCAAGAAAAAAAAAAAAAGCCCACATCCAGGTTTGAGGGTGGCAATCTTATTTTAAAAATTACTATACACAGTACTGTTTCATTATGGCACTTTCTAAGAATGGTATTTTCAAGTTTTTTCTTTTATTTCAAAATTCTTAGTGTGTCAGAGGCTCAACAGTAAGTAGTGAGCAGCACTGCCCACAGGAGGAAAAGGAGCAGAGATCCTCCAGCCTCTGCTTAAGTACATGGGTCCCCAATGATCCTCTGACAGAACTGCCGGAATTGCCACAGTTGCTGTGGATGAGACTCTGAGTTATTTCCTATTAATCTCTATGTTTTAAAAATTAAAAACAACAAAGAAATTTAGTAAAACCTTTCTAGGCCTTCGGGACATTGCTCTGAAGGGGCAAAGGCCATTCAATAAAATCTTGCACAAAGGCAAAACAAAAGATATTTAAAACATCAACCAAATATGTCAAGCTTAGCCTGGGCTACATGAGATCCTATCTCAATAAATATAAAAAGGGAGGGGGCATGGAGGGGGAGACGGAAGGAGAAAGGGAGGGTGGGAGGGCAGGCAGATGATCAAGTGATACCATCTATTTTTTTAATATTTATTTTTGAATACTGGTCTTTACCTGAATATATGTCTATGCACCACATGTGAGTCTGGTGCCATTGGAGGTCAGAAGACAGACAGATTCCCAGTAACTTAAGTTACAGGTGATTGTGAGGTACAATGTGGATGCTGGAACCAAACCTGGATCCCCGCAAAAATAGCTAATGCTCTTAACTGCTAAGCTATCTCTAACCCCATTACTATCCAGATTGTTTGTATGTATGTATGTATGTATGTATGTATGTATGTATGTATGTATGTATGCTTCATGTGCATTGGTGTTTTGCTTGGATGAATGTTTGTGAGACAGAGTCAGAGCCTCTACAACTGGAATTACAGGCGTAATGGGCTGCCATGTGGGCACTGGGAATTGAACACAGGACCAAGGGCAGCCAATGTTCTTGACCACTGAGCCAGTTCTCTAGCCCTACTATCTAACTGACTTAATTTGAGTAAAGGCTTGAAACAGTGACTACCTCGAGGTAATTAAGATGTTAGTTAACTGAGATGAGGCTCGAAGTAGGCTACTTACCTAGCATGTGCCAAGTTCTGCATTTGACCCCCAACACCACACACTAAGGAAAATGTTAGCTACAAGCCACAGATCTTCATCGAGCCACAGAGCTCTTTCCTGAACAAAGGTGTCAGAGCAGTGCCCTGAAGGTCTAGCTGGCTTGCACGGATTATATGCTCTTCCCAATGCAGTCTGCCTCACTCTATGTTCTCCACGGACACTTTGTCAAATGTACTTTACACTGTGAGGTGGGGTTGGGGGTCCTAAAGGCCATTAGGACAAGTATTGCCTGGATTTTACTATCCTTCCTTTAAATTATGAAAGTGATTAGCAAATGACCTAATCTCTGAAACAGTGTAAAGCCCTTTCGAAATCAGAGCTTACTACCTATCTATACAGTACCCCACCCAACACGGAAGCCTGCCTTCTGCATTCTACCACTAGAGGACACAGGGGCTTCACCTTCCTCCTGAGTACCTGCTTCTGCAATACTGTGTCAGTCTCTGAGCTCAAACGCTGTAGAGAAGTTACTACTGGTCAGGATCAACAGCCCGGATGAGACTGGATGTCAAGATACAACCACTGTCTTCAGTTTGCCATGTGAAGAGTTGGCTTTAATAAAGGGCATTATTTCAAATACAGGGGAAAATCACGAGCTCAGGTTTATAGCTTATTTCTCAAAAGACCGATACTTGTCAAATGTCAATGGTATTATCTTGTGTTTTATATAATCTATCAAATCTTAAACTAACTTTGTAATTTCTTTGACATTTGAGATAGAACAACGGGACCGAGAAGTTCAAAGACATGCCCAGGTCACACAGAAGAACCATCAATAGAGTCCATGACTTTCCATTATACTAAACTAACTCCTGCATGACACAATGAACTGGAAAAGGAAGTACTTCTGGACTGATCTTACCAAGTTCACTTCCTCACTGTCTTTGACACCTTCTTTAACAAGTACATTTCATGCAGAAATAACAGACCATAGACTGATGATATAGGTCACAAGCTACAAGACCATTGTCAGCCCTGCCTTGCCAATAGGCACTGAAAACCATGTGCTATATAGGCCATTTAAACATGGCCTCCTAGCCTATGAAGAAACTGGCTAAACTGCCTCACAGCACTGCAGCCACTAACAGACAATGACATTAAACTCATAACTCAGAAATGCTTACTAAAAAGGCAAGCATTCTGTTGCTTTTTAAATATACAGATCTCGCCTCATCATCTACTCAAATAAAACCTGAAGGCTCACACAACGTTCCAGAGCTGCCTGATGTGACTCCTTTGCTACATAAACGAAGACTTAGTTCCTAGAGGAAGCTAGTTCCGATGGAAGCTTCAAGGAGGCAGCAAGACCTAGCAGAAGCCCCATGGCTAGGTCTGGTCCTGGTCCCAAGCCCCATGGCTGGCTCTGGCCCTGGCCCTGGCCCTGGCCCTGGCCCTGCCATCATCTTCCTGGTAAGTGTGGCTCTGGGCAAACGACCTCATCTCACTGTCCTCATATTTCTCCAACTATGAAAATGAGGGGTCAAAACAGCTATGCCAAGTCCTTCTAGATCTGAAATGATAATAACTAAAGTTGACAACTTATGAAGTAAAAACGATGGCTATAAATGACAGATTTACTGCAAAGAAAACACAGACCATGAAGAGATTTCCTAACCCCATAAGCTGTTGGAAGACATCTGGGAAACAAAGCACTGTTGCAAGATGGCTACTTACTTGCTCGACCTTGGTACTACCATTTCTGCAAGTGTTTCATACTGCTTAATCCAGTCATTGTGGTTCAACCTGCAGAAAAGGCACAATAAACATTAGGAAAAGAAGACAGGACCCCCTTCTGCCGTGTCCAGGAAAAGAACATGTGGGACAAATGGGAAATGTGGCTCCAATAAAGTACACCATGTGTGTAGCAAAACATCCACTCCCCTACTGAGAGCATGCCTCACAAACACAGAAAACAGAAGGAAGCAGGAAGTCTGGACTGCTTCCCTCACAGCCAGTGACTCTTGCAACAGAGGCACAGCCTGGTTTGTGATGGCACAGTACAGATTCTACTATTTTTAAACTGCATGGCTGGAAAACATAATTTATACCTCATTTAAAAAATAGAAGAGGCCATGGGAAATTACTACCATTTAGTGGCCATTACCAAAAGCTGATTAAACCCTATTTACAGAAAACTAGGTGTCCCCAGGAAGCGGCTAGGACACAGTAACAATAAAGGATGCTGCCTCAGAACATTGTGCAACAGCTTTCTGGGAAGGTCACTGGCTTGGGGGGTGTGGAGACAACTTATGCGTGACTTACAGTAAAGGCTGGTAGACACAGGTAATTCATTATGTAAAGTGATCCACGGGGGGGTCTTGTTTAATTTTCAGATACAAAAAGCTGAAAATTTCAACACAATTTTTAAATAAAGCATAGTAAGAAAAATATGGGCAAAGGTTATTTTCCTGTAAAATATAAAAGCAAAGATACACAGGATTTTTAAGTAAATATCATGTTCTAATGTTCCAGGGGACAACTGTGTAAGGAAAGCGTGAAGCAAAGATTCTCACTCCGGGCACAGTGACGTATGCACTTGTGCCTGTGGCCTTAGTGCCTGGGAGTAAAGGCAGGAGCAGGACAAGTCCCAAGCCAGCCGGACCACAGGGCGACTTCAAGGACAGCCCTAAAAAAACAGAAAAATCCAAAAGCCTACATTCTCCAGAAGGAGAAATGCTCCAGTCAGGTAACGTTAGGGAAACTGAGTCCCCTAACATTCCTCTCCGCCCTCCTCCAGGAGCCAGTGTTTTCCTTTTACTCCCAATTCCCTAACCAGATAAAATACAGAACAAAGAAGACAGGCTTTATGCAGTGATACTTTGAAAAAGCAATATAGTCTGTTTCAGATTAGATCCTCAGAGATAGCAGCATAGGACCTGAGGCTACTAAAAGTGTCTCTTACACACAGGCTTTTTTGCCCTTGTTTTGAGACAGGGTTTTACTATGTATGTGGCTGGCCTAGGATCTCTTGTGCAGCCTCTGCTGGCCTCAGCTCACAGAGGCCTGTCTGCCTCTGCCTGCCCAGTGCTGGGATTAAAGCCGTGTGCCACTACTGTGCAAGTCACTCACTCAGTTCTACTCCTCCCAGACTCTCCAAAACTACCTATGAGCAAATATTCATACAGCAGGCCTAAGTAAAAAGGAGATTTCAAAGGGTTATTAAATCCAAAGGTAAGCAAACTATGTGCATTTGAGTTAGTAAGCAAAATTTTATTTTCATTTTATTTTATTTAATCTGTTTACAGATTCTGTGGCTGCTGCAGCTCTAACAGCCAAGTAGCACGGCAGAGCAGAGCAATTTTGAGAGCAGCAAAGCCAGAAGGACTGTCCAACCCTGTGTGAAGAGCAGCAGAGGCTGCCCCAGCCCTTTACAGTGGAAAAAACATTCTTCTTCACTTTATGGGGGTTTTTGTTATTGTTCTTTTTGAGATAGGGTTTTTCTGTGTAGCCCTGACTGTCCTGGCACTCACTCTGTAAATCAGGCTGGCCTTGAACTCACAGACATCCACCTGTCTCTGCCTCCCCAGTGCTGGCATTAAAGGTGAGTGTCACTATGGACTCTTGTAACAGACATACTTGGGAACTACCACCAATAATGTGACAAGATACTCCGAATCAAGAACAAAGTCATCTTTCTTCACAATTTCCGCCAGGCTTCGAGTTAGCAAACTTCCCCTGAAGAAGGAGAAAAAGAAAATCACTGGTGGGTACATGTGCATGTGTTTCTGTGCCACAAGGAAAGAAGGGCAGGCTGATCTCGTTATAAACCCACCTCAGAGGGTGCAGCTCTTAGGGGCTAGAGAGCTGGCTCAGTGTAAAAGCCTAGCAAATGACCCTGACTCAATTCCCAGTAGCCACATGGTAGCTCAGACACAAGGGATCTGACACCTTCTTCTGACCGCCAAGGGCCCTAGGCATGCACTTGGTCCACATACATACACCAATACACAGAAAATAAAAGCTTTTAATTTATTTTAAAAAAAAATGTACTTAAGAAGTCAATACTTAGCCAGATGTATCCTACCCACTGCAACCCAAGAGGTGTCAATACCTGTCAAAATTTGCCGCTAATGTCCAACTCTATGCTTATTTTAATTACTGTAACTCAGTTTTTCTCTTAATTACATATCCTGGCTGACAAAGTATGAGTCATCAAGATACCAGAGTCTATTTCATTGTAATTATGAAATTATGTCATCTAAGCACAACCTCTGCTTTTTTTTTCTCTTTCCCTGGATAACATGTGATGCCAGACAATTTTGGTTAATTTACTCAATAATCAACTTTCCAATCCGTCTTCGTTGGTCTTCTGATAGCGAAACGCCTTGTCTTGTGTGTACCACAGACCATCTCCACCCAGCTTTTTCCTTGGATGGTGATACAACTTGGAATAGCTGTGTGCTTAAACTATACTTGGTGGCTAGAAAGGCGCTCAGTGCTGAAGAGCTGAGCTCAGAGACCAGCATCCATGTAACAAGCTGTGCACACCTATATCCCAAGAGCTGTGAGAAGTGGGCACAGGACGGCACCAGGAAGGAATCGGAAGACTCCTCTGTTCTCCACATGTACACACAGACTCATGTGCTATTCTCTCAAATACACCACAGGCATGCATGCACACACAAAGAAACTACCAACAACAAAACAGCCCAAATTACAGTTGCAGTTACACTAAAAGACCAACCAAATAAGATTCCAAGTCAATGCTGTAAAAAATCTAAACCTAGGAACAGAGAAAGTAGAAAATAATCACTATAGCACAGATTATTACATAAAAATTCTTTTCAGCAGCAGGTGATTGCTATTTAATAAATAAATAGATAAAATAATTAATTTTACACAAATTCAGTAAAATTCCAAATGCATTAAGGGACTAAACCAGAGTTCAGGTGAATCAGTCACACTGATCGATTTTGATTGCTCAAATTCTGTAAAATTAATGAACTTTCTCCATGAAATGCTTTAAAAATAAAAAAAATTATTTTCCATGTGTGTACACTTAAGTAAGTTGACGTATGGCATATATACAGGAGCCTGCAAAGGTTAGAAGAAGAAATCAGGTCCCTAGAAATGAAGTTACAGACATGTGTTGGCTACCATGTGAGTGCTGGAAACAGACTCAGGTCCCCCCAAGAGCAGCCAACACTCTTAACTGCTGCGCCATCTCTCCAGCACCCCACAAATCGTCCTGATTTGTGCACAAACTACAACTTTCTAAACCTTAATAGTGTCCCACACAACATGTGCTAGATGCACACGCGCATGCACACACCCCCACACACACATTTAGCATCCACAGAGACTCGAGAGCTTACGCATTCTTTCGCTCCAAATTCTGAAGATTCCCTTTCAGGTTATTGTATGCAGACGCCCGAGACTTTAGGTCATTATCAATCTGAGTCACTCCCTTCAAAAGAGAAGAAAGATGGCAAGTCATTCCTAAGTTTGCCTCTACTAATACACTTTAGATATTTTCTGGCATAAAAATATGTGATTTCATTGAAAGTACAACTTTAAAAGGACATTTAAAAAATAACCAACTTCACTGCCTTTAATTCCACTCGGGAGGCAGAGGCAGGTGGATCTCTACAAGTTCAAGGCCAGCCTGGTCAGCAGAGTGAGCTCTAGGTCAGCGAAAGCTACACAGAGAAACACCACCTCAAAAAATAAACAAAACAAGACAAAACAAAAGCCAAACTTAATTATTAACAAATTTCCTTATGAATCTTTTATACTCTATTACTCCATGTAGTTAATTTACTTGCTATTGCCACATTACTTTGTAAATCAGGTAAACAGCCCAGTAGGTTGAAGACTACTAATCAAAAGGTTTCAAGGCCAGACATGGTGGCACACATCTTTATCCCAGCAGTCAGGTGACAGAGGTAGGAGAATCTCTGAGTTCAAGGATAACCAAGACTACTAGAGAGACTGTGTCTCAAAAGACAAAACCAAACAGGCTGGAGTGATGGCTCAAAGGTTAAGAGCACTGGCTGCTCCCCTAGGGGACTCTGATTTAATTCCCAGCACCCAAATAGCAGCTCAACTCCTTTGCCTTTAACTCCTGTTTAATGGGTTCTGACACCCTCACACAGACATATATACAGGCAAAATACCAATGCACATAAAACAGAAATAAACATTGAAAAAATTTTTTTAAAAATATTTCATAGCTGTCTCTCTATGTATATATGTATACACTCATATAGGACACACATACATACACATACATAATTTAAATGAATCTTCTATAAATCAGTGTGCTCCACCTGCCTCACTTCTTGTCTTACCTTGGCAATTATTTCAGAGATATTTTTCAGAGACTGCTTGATTGGATATTTGGCCATATCCCACTGGAACCTTGTTATGTAAGTGACCAAGTCAACTGAAATAAGACAATAAATTAATTGCTGAAGAGAGGTAACAGCATTTTCTTGTGGGGTTTGTCTGTTTGTTTAAAATTTTCAAGACAAAGTTTCTCTGGGTAGCCTCTGACTGTCCCGGAACTCACTCTATAAACAAGGCTGGCCTTGAACTTAGAGATCCATCTGTGTCTACCTCCTGAATGTTGAGATTAAAGGCATGTACTACTATTCCCGGCAGTTTGCTTGCTTCTTAACATAGGCATCTGAAGAGTCCTGATTAAATAAATGTGAATGAGATTAGAAGAACACTGAATTTAAGATTTATTTTATTTTTTGATCACATACATGAGGCAGAGTGCAGATATGCAAATATGAATGCAGGTGCCTGCAGGAGGAGGCTAGAAAAAGATCCCCTGAAGCTGGAATTATTACAGGTGGTTATGAGCTACCCAAAGTGTCTGTCAGGACTCAAACTCAGGTCCTCTGCAAGAGCAGTATGCACTCTTAACCACTGAGACATCTATCCAGCCCCAGAAAACTAGATTGTTTAAAAAAGTGATATTGTTGGATGTGGTGGTTAATAGCACCTTTAACCCAGGTAAAAGTAGGAGAACCTTCTGAATTCAAGTCTAGCTTAGTCTACTTAGTGAGTTCTAGGCCAGCCAGGAAATCTGAGACTGCGTCAACAACAAATTAATTAATTAATTGATTGACTGATTAAAATCAATGAGATAAAATCTTTATAAAGCCATCATCATTGAGCAGGCGCAATATAAATACTAACTTATAGCTGCAGGTAGATATATATGTATATGTATGTATATAAATTATGGGTACTAAGAAAGCACACTCTAATTTAATGGAAAAGAGGCATTACCCTGTAATAAAATCGATCACTTCCTGGGTACTATTAAGTAGAAAACAGGAGGCATCTAACTGCAATAAAGCTGAGATGTCCAGCTTTAAGTCAACAAGTAGTTCCCACGGAGCTAAAGAAACAGCATTTCTTCAGGAGGCCTCATACTGGTAGCACTTTACACTGCATATGTACTATCTAAGAGTAACATGGAATTATGTTCCAGGGGGCAGACGCAACCAGTAGCATCCTCACAGCTGTTAGCGCAGCCTCCCCATCTATGAGTTCTATCCTTCCTAATACGTTCTAAGCACTCACGTTACACATGATAACTAGGAATCATAGATAATGAGCTCACCTCCACTGGCCAGCAAGTTCTCCTGAACTTTATCTTTGCTGTCCTCCAGCACATCAGCCATGTACTGAGCCACTTTCTTGACCACCCTGGGAAATTAAAAAGAAAATCATCATATTTAAAGAAAAAAAAAATCCATGTTATATAAGCTATCACACTAGGACATACTATACAATGAATCCTTATATAAAACATAAAGAATAAAGTGGATCCAGGTCTGGTTATATGCAAAAAGCAACTGCACAACTCTAGGGTTTTATAGAGACGACATGTAAAGTGTTTCTAGTCTAGATAGAGAGTCATGAAAACTGAGCATGGCGGCACAAGCCTGTAATCCTAGTACATTCACAGTGAAGGCAAAGGATCAACTTCAAGACCACACTCTGCTACATGTGAAATTACAACCCTCAACCTAACTTGTTACTTTTTTCTCCTTGCTTTTTCACTCTAGTGGGCAAGCCCCTGACCTCATTTGAGACTTTCCCCTAACTGGGTTCTATAACACAGAGTTTTATTACACAGCACAGGCTTAAACAGGCAATCCTCATGCTTCAGCCCTCAAAAACCAGGACAAAGAAAACAGATACAAAGCATGGCGCATCTTCACTCATTCTAACCTACACACAACCATAGCCTACAGTCACTCACTCTAACCTACACACAACCATGGCCCACAGTCACTCACCTCTAACCTACACACAACCATGGCCTACAGTCACTCACTCTTACCTACACACAACCATGGTCTCTCACCTCTTACCTACAGTCACTCACCTCTAACCTACACACAACCATGGTCTACAGTCACCTCTAACCTACCCACAACCATGGCCCACATTTGCTCACCTCTAATCTACACACAACCATGGCCCACAGTCACTCACCTCTAACCTACACACAACCATGGCCTACAGTCACTCACCTCTAACCTACACACAACCATGGCCTACAGTCACTCACCTCTAACCTACACACAACCATGGCCTACAGTCACTCACCTCTAACCTACACACAACCACACACAACCATGGCCTACAGTCACCTCTAACCTACCCACAACCATGGCCCAGTCACTCACCTCTTATCTACACACAACCATGGCCCACAGTCACTCACCTCTAACCTACACACAACCATGGCCCACAGTCACTCACCTCTAACCTACACACAACCATGGCCTACAGTCACTCACCTCTTACCTACACACAACCATCGCCCACAATCACTCACCTCAAACCTACACACAACCATCGCCTACAGTCACTCACCTCTTACCTACCCACATCCCCCGCATATAGTCACCTTTAACCTACACACAACCATGGCCCACAGTCACTCACCTCTAACCTACACACAACCATGGCCTACAGTCACTCTCCTCTTCCCTACACACAACCATGGCCTACAGTCACCTCTAACCTACACACAACCATGGCCTACAGTCACTCACCTCTTAACTACCCACCACCATGGCCCACAGTCACTCACCCCTAACCTACACACAACCATGGCCTACAGTCACTCACCTCTAACCTACACACAACCATGGCCTACAGTCACTCACCTCTAACCTACACACAACCATGGCCCACAGTCACTCACCTCTTCCCTACACACAACCATGGCCTACAGTCACTCACCTCTTCCCTACACACAACCATGGCCCAGTCACTCATCTCTAACTTACACACAACCATGGCCTACAGTCACTCACCTCTAACCTACCCACAACCATGGCCCACAGTCACTCACCTCAAACCTACACACAACCATGGCCCACAGTCACTCACCTCTTACCTACACACAACCATGGCCCACAGTCACTCCCCTAACCTCCACACACACAACCATGGCCACAGTCACTCACCTCTAACCTACACACACAACCATGGCCCACAGTCACCTCTAACCCACCCACAACCAAGGCCCAAATTTCCTCAACCATGGCCCACAGTCACTCACCTCTAACCTACACACAACCATGGCCCACAGTCACTCACCTCAAACCTACACACAACCATGGCCTACAGTCACCTCTAACCTACCCACAACCATGGCCCACACACACTCACCTCAAACCCCACACAACCATGGCCCACATTCACTCGCCTCTGACCTCCACACAGCCATGGCCGTCACTCACTCTCCTGGCCTACAGTTACTCACCTCTTCCCTACACCAACCTGGCCCAGTCACTCACCTCTAACCTACACACAACCATGGCCTACAGTCACTCACCTCTAACCTACCCACAACCATGGCCCACATTTGCTCACCTCTAATCTACACACAACCATGGCCCACAGTCACTCACCTCTAACTTACACACAACCATGGCCCACAGTCACTCACCTCTAACCTACACACAACCATGGCCTACAGTCACTCACCCTAACCTACACACAACCATGGCCCACAGTCACCACCTCTAACCTACACCCACAACCATGGCCCCAGTCACTCACCTCAAACCTACACACACACAACCATGGCCCACAGTCACCACCTAACCTAACAACCATGGCCCACAACCATGACCCACAACCATGGTCAGTCACCTCAAACCCACACACAACCATGGCCCACAGTCACTCACCTCTAACCTACACACAACCATGGCCCACTGTCACTCACCTCAAACCTACACACAACCATGGCCTACAGTCACCTCTAACCTACCCACAACCATGGCCTACAGTCACTCACCTCTTAACTACCCACCACCATGGCCCACAGTCACTCACCCCTAACCTACACACAACCATGGCCTACAGTCACCTCTAACCTACCCACAACCATGGCCTACAGTCACTCACCTCTAACCTACCCACAACCATGGCCCACAGTCACTCACCTCTTACCTACACACAACCATGGCCCATAGTCACTCACCTCTTACCCACACACAACCATGGCCTACAGTCACCACCTCAACCCACACACAACCATGGCCCACAGTCACTCACCCCTAACCCACACACAACCATAGCCCACACTCACTCACCCCAAACCCACACACAACCATGGCCCACAGTCACTCACCTCTAACCTACACACAACCATGGCCCACAGACACTCACCTCTAACCTACACATAACCATAGCCTACAGTCACTCACCTCTTAACTACCCACCACCATGGCCCACAGTCTCTCACCTCTAACCTACACACAACCATGGCCCACAGTCACTCACCTCAAACCTACACACAACCATGGCCTACAGTCACTCACCTCTTACCTACACACAACCACGGCCTATAGTCACCTTTAACCTACCCACAACCATGGCCCACAGTCACTCACCTCAAACCTACACACAACCATGGCCCAGTCACTCACCTCTAATCTACACACAACCATGGCTGACAGTCACTCACCTCTAACCTACACACAACCATGGTCCACAGTCATTCACCTCTAACCTTCACACAACCATGGCCCACAGTCACTCACCTCAAACCTACACATGACTGTTGCCTACAACAGGCCTTCTTTTCTTGCCTTCAATATTATGGAAAACCATACAATATCAGGACTATTTACTTTCTTACTCTGTGCGCTCATGTTAAAATAATTTCTCAAACTGAGCATGGTAGTGGACAAGTGTAATCCCAGCACTCACTCCAAAGGCTCAGGTAGTAGGATCATGATGAACTGTCTACCAAAAAAAAAAAAAAAAAAAAAAAAAAAAAAAAAAAAAAAAAAAGATGAACTGTCTACCAAAAAAAAAAAAAAAAAAAACAAAAACAAAAAAAAAAAACAAACATACTTCCAGAGAACGGAGTTCAGTTTCCAACACCTAAGTCAGGTGGCTCACAACCAAGTGGAACTCCAGTTCTGGGAACCTAAAGCCCTTTCTGGTCTTCACTGGCATGTGCACTCACACTGCACATACACACACTGACAACACATAGATACATAAATAAGTCTTTCAAATAAATAAATAGAGTAAGTCCTACATCATTAGTTAATGTGAATGGAAATGAGAATGTGGCCACTCATGCTGGGCCTTTAGTCTCAGCACCTGGGCGGCAAAGGCACTAAAATGTATCTTTAATAAGTTTTAGGCCAGACTGCTCTACAGAGTCCTAGGCCAGCTAGGGCTACAAAGTATGCCTCTGTCTCCAGAACAAAACAATCAAGACAACAACCAAACAATGAGACAATGCTGTGTACCCACCAGGAGGGTTACAATAAAATCAGTTAATGGTAGGTCTTAGCACAAATGCAGCAAAATTAAACTGGTTCAGCACTGCTCACGCTTGTAATCCAACACTGGGAAGACGGAGCAGGACTACTAGAAATGCCGAGCCAGCCTGAGCTACACTGAATTCCAAGGCAGCCCATGCAATAGTGTGAAAACCTGTCTCAAAAAAGCAAAAATAATAAAACCTAACAATGCACATATGAACTGGCACACCACTGTCAAAACAACTCTTCAGAAAGAACCAAGAAACCCAATGATTCCACTCCCAGGCACACACACGTTCAAGAAAAAAAAAACAGAAACACAGCTCACAAACAGTACATAAGCCAAGAGAGAGTAAACTAAATGCTCTACAGGGGTGATGCATAGAGGATAACGGATAGCAACTGGTCCTGAGCTGGGCATGGGGGCCGCACGTCTGCAATCCCAGTCAGTGTTGGGGACAACACAGGTAAGGACAACCCAAAGGCTTCCTGGACAGTGGCCTGACTCAATCTGCAAGTCCTGGAGTTCCAATGAGAGACCTTGTATCAAGGTAAAAACAAACAATAAAACCCAAGGTAGATGGCTCCTGACATTCATGTGCACCTGCACACACATGTGCATGAACATGCTTGGATACAGGTGTACATGTGCACACATACATATACATATAAAACATTGATATACAGAGAAAAAGTCATTTCCTAAAATCAACTAGTGTAGCGTACGGGACTAGAACAGCATCTGAGAGATAACCTGGTACTGACAACAGCGTCTCACCCTGTTCAACCCCCACATGCAGATACATTACCCTTCTACAAATGCATCCAGTTTAGCCAGTTCATCCGACAAGCCAACCAAGACATCAACGTGCCAACCTAGAAGAGAAACTCAGCTTAGGACTCAGCTTTCGCACGTCCGTCCTTGTGATTGAAGAGGGATCGTTTGTTTAGTTCTGACACTGTGTGACCCAGATGAACCTTGGCCTCCCATTCCACTGGTGTCTCCTCAGTGCTCGGATTATAACCTACACCACCCACCCATCTCCACAACGCTTTATGGTTACTTAAAAAAAAACAAAAAAAAACCTACATGATGTGTCTATCTGAAGGGTCTACAAATCTTTTATTCTCCACTTATTTAACAAAGTATAGCACAAAAAGTTTATTGAACATTTAAGTCATTTGTTAATTCTCTGAGTCAGAAAGCACCATTTAGAACATGAAAATTTGGCACTTAATGAACAGGTTTGTGCTTCAACAAGCCCAGGAACAATGGGTCTGTGGATGTCCGTCACTGCTAGACTGATTATTGGTCTTTAATAAATGTTAAATACATTAACTGGATTAAATAATGTCACAGTAGGTACTGATTACAGAATATAAACTTAACAACAGACACGTTACTGTGATATTTAAAAATATATACTAAGATTTTTTTCTCTTCTCAAAATCCCACTTTGTGATGCAATAGCTAGGTTTCCTTATAATTTATGAAAACAGAACTCACAAGATGTGACTTTAGTGATTTCCTTGTGACATTCAAAGACTCTGATCCACTCTACATTAAGTCAATAGCTAGAGAGGAGTGACTTTTTTTCTCAAGGAACTAAAACCTGATTCTGCCAAAATAGAGAGCGCCCTCACCAGGCTCCTCTGATGAACTCATAGTCTGCACCTGTCAGCTCACCTTTAAGTCAGGAATGTTGAACTTGGAAGAGACAGCAAGGTTATTGTTCTTGGTGGTCGCTGCATGTAGTTTCTCCCATGTTTGCTGACAGGTTTTCTCCCCAGGAGCAGATATCAGCCAGAACTCAGTCATGTTTGTTACCTCTTTGGCAACCCAGGGAGAAACTGCAATGTTAAAACAGAGCAGGAACACTTAATGTCGTACGGTACAACTTACAACAAGTAGGCTCTAAAACGCTTCCAGAAGCCCCAGTGTCAAAAGGCTTGTTCCCTAGGCAGAGGGACTACTGAGAGATTATATAATAGGTGTGGGGTGAGACCTTGTGAAAAGTTAGGTCACTTGGAAAATGCACTTGAAGGGGACATTGGGACCCTGTCCCCTCTCTCCTTCCTCTCTGTCTTTATCTAGGGTCTCATTATTCTGCGCAAGGTGGCCTCAAACTTTTGGGTTCAAGCTATCATCCCGGGCTCCCTAAATGGCTGCAATTACAGGAACATGATGTCACCAAGCTTGGCTTCTCTTTTTTGCTCTCACAGCATGAAGAAAACAAGACTTTTCAGCTACAAAAGCAGGCTCCATGCACTGAGACACCAGCAGCCCCCACAGCTGTTGGCCTCTTCACTGCTGTCTTGGCTATTGGGCCTAGGCTATTTTCCCATCTGGTTTCCTCTGCCTAAATTACTCAACAGAGCTCTTACCCCAGATACTAGTCAGGAGGCTATCCAGACTGTGCACTCATCTGCTTATCAGAGAATCTACTTGCATCTTTAAGCCTCTGGTCGTTTTGTTTGTTTACCAGTATGGAGATTAAACTCAGGACCTCCAGCTTGACAGCTAAGTACTCTACAACCGAATCCTTTCCCACCTTTCCCAGTCCGACTGAGACAGGGAAAGGCCACTAAACTAAGTTGGCCTCATACTCTCCTATAACCCAGTCAGGCCTTGTACTTTTAATCCTCCTGTTTGAGCATCCCAAGTAGTTAGGATTACAGGCCTGTACACTAGACCAATCTGAACCACCTTTAATAATACCACAGCTTTTGGGGAAATGGATGTTTTATTACATGTTTATACCAGCAGATCTGGTGAAGTGTATTTGTGGGTGTATTTTCTACTTGCTGCCTCTCCAAATGGCAGGTAAGGAAACCAATTGTTCTAACTCTTCCTAACAGCAGTATCACATCTGTTAGCCTCTCTCTAACAGTGTGAGACAGCAGATGTCTGTTTCACCATTCTAAATACCTTTCTTGGCCCACACATGTCCAAAAGACTCCCAGAAACAGGAAAGAAGACCCTATTTTTTCATCTATAAATACCTGCCTCTATACTCCACTGAGTTTTCATCAGCACAAAAGGAAATAATGTCACAAATCATCCTACACCGTGGACCAGTGTCAGGGAGAGTCATAGAAAGCTAAGTCTTGCTTTTAACTGGAGCCCTTTTGGGAGAGGAGAAGAAAGGACAAAGTGGCCTTTGAGTTTGGCACTGTGCTGTGCCCACGTCTGCAAACTCTCATGCTCCATTCTCACAATAAGCCTCTGAAATAAATACTCACAGTTTAGTCATTTACCTGAGGAACAACTCGCAACCGGGATCAAGTCTAACACTGGACACCAAAAGGCCACATTCTATAAAGTCCTGTGCTAGAAAAGAATGCTGGTGGATGGGTGTGCGTGTGTGTGTGTGTGTGTGTGTGTGTGTGTGTGTGTGTGTGTGTGTTGCGCGCACACACACACGCAGTTAAGAATTCTGGTCACGGGGCACACACTCAGTGGTAGAGCGCTTACCTACAGGCCCCACAGGTTGGTCCCCAGCTCAAAAAAAAAGAACCAAAAAAAAAAAAAAAAAAAAAAAAAAAAAAGAATTTGGTCACACACACACACACACACCAGTGCCCTCAGATATCAGAATAGGACTTTGGATGCCTTGAATTAGACAGAGTTATGAATGTCTGTGTGAACTCATGTTGGTGCTGGAAGTGGATCCAGGAGTTCCCTGTAAGAACGGCCACTGTTCTAGCCCTGAGTTCCAGCTTTAAGTCCCATCTTTTCCATTTTTCCATTTACTTGCTCATTATGATACTTTCCATTACATCACTGATCATATTTCTAGCTCATCGTGCTACATTATTGATTACTGCATTGTATCTTCCTTCTGAGATGATGGGAGGGCAGAACAGCTGGCTCAGTGGGTAAAGGAGCACAACACCAACTTCATGACCAAGCTCCATCCTTTAGGACCCACATGGTGGAAGGAGGGATGTTTCCTACAAGTTGGTCTCTGGCTTCCACACACGCATGCACATACTAGTGTGTGCATGCACAGGTTATGTGATCTTTTTTAAAGTGTTTGAGATAAGGTCTTACTATATAGCCCTGGTTGGCCTGGAGTTTGTAATGTAACTAAACTAACCTCAAACTCAGAGCCCAGCTTGCCTCTGCTTCCTAACTGTGGAAACTGAAGGCTTGTGCACCAAGCCCAGCCCCCCCCCTTTTTTTTAAATAAAGACAATGCTGTGCTTTGTTCTAAATCCCTCAGGTCTGGATTCAAGAAAAGACAGAGTGGAAACAGGAAGGGGAGGGAAGAAAGGGGAAGCTATTGTGCTGGCAACTGTTCAGGTACAGCCAGCTACTCACTCTCTGCTCAATCTCCCATCCAGAGCCCTACAAAGGCTGCTGTGTTTCTCTGTGGACTTCGTTTGTCAATTTTAACTGGATAACCACCGACTACAGTGCAATGCCTCTTTGAGGGGTAGAGCTGGAGGGGTTGCACAGCTCACTCTGTCTTCCTCTGGGCTCCTGCACTCCTGCTACCAACTGTCTAGAGTCAGTCTCTCCACCTCGCTTGAGCAGGTTTGTAGGTGTTTATGGTGGGAAAGTGAGTCCACTTCAACCAAAAGCTGACGTCTCTAGTTTTGCTATACAGGTTAGTCACGACCTTTGGTATTGTTATCTAACTGATATTTATTTCTGTGGAGACTCGGCCTCCCTCCTTTCTCAGTCTTGTGTTTTACAATGTATTTAAAATAAGAAGAGGATAAATGACAATGAACACCAAGACCTTCACAAGTACCAGCAGAGAAAAATGAAGTAATACACAACAATGAACATGAATTGCTTTGGTAATAGGAGAAGGGCTTGTTTTATTACAAATAAATACATTGCTGTCTTGATTGGCAAAATAAAATTCATTCAAAGGAGCTAACAAAGCTATAACAACTTGTCATCATTGATCAGAACATCTAAAGCCAGGTGTGGTGGTAGTGCACGTTTGTAATCCCAAAAGTTCAAGGCCAACCTGGGCTACACTACTGGTTAGCTTTTGTCAAACTGGCACAGGCTAGAGCAATCTAGAGGAGCATTTTCTTAATTAATGGTGAAGTGCCTCTATGGGGCTGACGGTCCTGGGTTGTCCTTAGAAAGCAACATGAGCAGGCCTGGAGTACCCTGTAAGTGGCATTCCTCCATGGCCTTTACCTTTAGTTCCTGCTTCCGGGTTCCTGCCCCATCTTCCTTCTGAGGACTGTGACCTATGAAGTGAAATAAACCCTTTTTCCTCCCTGAGTTGGTTTTGGTCAGATTTTGTAATAGCAACAGACACCTAACTGAGACAGCTACATAGTAAAACTGGTTTCAAACTCTATTATCTAACATAGTACTACTTTAGATTGGGTCTAAACAACACTGTTGTTATTTTACGAAAGGGCCATTCAGCCAAGTGTTATAATCACTGCCCAGACAACTGGGAATAAATGTGTGGGCCTCTCTGCCTGGCTCCGCTTTATCTTTTGGTTTTTTTGTTTTTGTTTTTGTTTTTTTGTTTTTTAATTTTGTTTTCTTGTGCTACTGGAGATCACACCTAGTGGTCAGACATGTGCTCTCGCCTCAAGCTACACTCCTAGCCCACCAGCTGTCTTCACTTTTAAACTTTTAATGCCCCTATCACAGCAGCTGAAAAAGTTGAAAAGTTCAGACTAAGAAACAGCATCACAACAAAGAACAGAGCCTGACCAAGTGCCCAGCAGTAAAGCACTGACCACCACACCTAACTACCTCACCTTGATACCCGGAACCCATGTAAAGATGGAAGGAGAGAAAATCAGACTCCACAAAGTTGTCCTCTAGCCTCCACAAATGCCCTTCAGCAAACAGACACCCACACAGAGATAAAGGGAGAGAGAGGTGGAGGTAGGGAGTGGGGTTGGGGGACTACCACCCCCAGAGATAATACAACAGAGAAAGGCAAGGATACATTAAGTGACTGCTAAAATAGCTATATGTGAAGCACAAGATCAAGGTTGCCCAATAGCAATTTCATCTCACTGTGAATTAAAACCACAGAAAACTCTAATGCCAGCTTCAGGAAGCACAATGTGATGGCCAGAGCACTGTATGGACAACATTAAAGACTTAGAAGCTAATCTCAGTTCTGCTTACCACTGCATCTAAAAAAGAGGAGGAAACAAGGAGAAGGGCAGCAGCTACTGAGTCCTAGCTCCCTGTAGAAGAAGAGAATCAACTTCTGACAGTTGTCTCTTGCAAGTGCCTCCACATGCACACCATGGGGTATGTGTGCATCCAAACACATCACAAACACAATAATAAACACTAAGGTAAATAATTTAGAAAGTATTTTACAATCAAATGATTTAAAAACCGTCCTACAGACAAAGCAGATTATCAGTAGGTGTCAGAACAACTGGATCAAAAGAAGGTATTCCCAAGATGACACAGTGAGTTTAATGTTGTAAGAGGTAGAAATACTATGTAATGGAAGACAGCTAGGCACAATGGCACACACCTTTAATCCCAGCACTTGGGAGGCAGATTCAGGTGGATCACTGAGTTCGAGACCAACTTGGTCAAAGTAAGTTCCAGGACAGTCAGGACTACACACACACACAAAAAGTCTCCAAAAGAAAAGGGGGTTGGGGGCTGGAGAGATGGCTCAGCGGTTAAGAGCACCCGACTGCTCTTCCAGAGGTCATGAGTTCAATTCCCAGCAACCACATGGTGGCTCACAACCATCTGTAAAGAGATCTGATGCCCTCTTCTGGTGTATCTGAAGATAGCTACAGTGTACTTATATATAATAAATAAATAAATCTTTAAAAAAAAAAAAGAAAAGGGGGTTGGGAGGGGTAGTAGCAGGAGCCTTTAATCGCAGCACTTGGAGGCAGAGGCAAGTGGACCTCAAAGCTGGTCTGGTCTACAAATTGAGTTTCAGGCCAGCCAGGACTACACAAAGAGACCCTGTCTCAAAAAACAAACAAACAAACAAAAAAAAATAGTTGGGTAAATGCAGAGCATTTTAAAGAAGGACCAAGCATCTTGTGTTATAACACAGCTTATTTTTACTCTGCTGAGTTTAGAACAATTTATGTGTGTACATGTCTGAATCTACTTTTTGCAGGTTTTTGAGCATAACTAGTACATTGATTAAGCAAATAGAAATGAATATATGGTATAGAACACAATAAAATCTAGGTAAATTTTCACTTTGCTCAAGAAAAAACAATTTGCTGGGCATGGTGGCACATGCTTTTAATCCCAGTGAAATACTGTCTTCAAAAAAGAGGGGAGGGGTGCTCTTGGAGAGATGGCTCAGCAGTCAAGAGCACCGGCTGCTCTTCAGAAGACCTGGGTTCAGTTCCCAGCATCCACATGGCAGCTCATACCTGTCTGTAACTCCAGTCCCAGGGCTTCTGACACCTTCACACAGATATGCATGCAGGCAAACACTTCAGCCAGGTGTGATGGTACATGCCTATAATCTGAGCACTAGGGAAACGGAGGCAGGAGAATCTAGAATTCAGGCCAGCCTGGGCAACAGTAAGTTCTTGTCTTGAGTGAGTGTGGGGGTGGAAGTGGGGGGATAGTGAATTTATCGAGGACAGAATACAAACCATTTTGAATGTCATATGTACAAGCAACAGATGGCTTTGTGCCCACACTGTTTCCTCTGCAGGTAACGAAGGCTGAGTAACTCATTACACAGATGCACCAAGTTCTGGTTCCCACTTGGAATGGAATTTGAATCTGCTCTCAGTCCTTGGCTGCATTTTTCCTGCCTTATCCTCGCAAACTTCCAGGATCCTCCTTTTCCACCTTAACTTCAAATCTGCTCTTAGTTCTCTTTCCTATTTTGCCTCTTGTTTCAATTCACTTTGCACAAACTCTCTGTGCTTATAAAAACCACCCAAGCCATTTTCTCAACTAAGTCCATCTATCCACCAAATCAACATATGCCCAACTACATATTTCTCAATCCACGTCCACTGAACCCAAGTAAACATTATAATTGTATTAAGTCAGATACATATTTT
The DNA here is from genome assembly GCF_011064425.1 of Rattus rattus. Taxonomy (NCBI): domain Eukaryota; kingdom Metazoa; phylum Chordata; class Mammalia; order Rodentia; family Muridae; genus Rattus; species Rattus rattus. The sequence goes on from NC_046154.1 coordinate 212,410,018, forward strand.
ATGTCTAGTCTCTTATCTAACTAGTAATTGTTTTCAATTTAGGATCTTATTCCTCTCAAATCCCTGGAACTATGGTTGTCTTTGGGAAGCAAAACAAATGAAATGTAGTCCCTGTCATCAAGGAACTTCTAATGATGGCCACAGGTCTCTGAGAGAAGGTGGGCAGGTATAAGGAAGTAAAGAGAGGTAGGAGGGAGGCCCATTCAGAGACCAGGACAGGAAAATAACCTCAGCACAATGCATTAGTAGCATAAGGCAAAGCCCAAATACAAGGAGGGAAAGCATGGTCCAACCCTCCAGGTTGTTTAATCACTACATCTCTTACCTAGGGTAATTTGAAGGCTAGAATTATTCTCCCACCACACTCATTTAAATGTAAAGCAAAAACAACAGTGTAGTAACTTATATAGCAGCACAAAAGGTAGGGCACTAGGCCTGGGGAGATCAGATCAGCCAAAGAGGGCAACCACACAAAACAGGATTACCCCAACCCTGCACTGATTTAATGCTATCCAGAAACTGCAGTCCAGCTGTGGTGGCATACGCCTGTATCTCTAGCACTTGGAAAACTGATGCAGCAAGTTTGAGGCTATCCTAAATGACAATGGTGACTTCCGGGTCAGCCTGAACTTTTACACAATAAGACCTTGTCTCAAAAGGAAGGACAGAACAAAGGCAAGAAGGAAGGCTGCCTGGCTGGCTGGCAGTACACTATTTTTTTTTATTATTTTTATTTATTTATTTTTTGAAATGCACTCAACCCTAACAGTAGGTTCAATTCCATATGAATTTTTTTTTTTTTTTTTTTTGGTTTTTTTTCGGAGCTGGGGACCGAACCCAGGGCCTTGCGCTTCCTAGGCAAGCGCTCTACCACTGAGCTAAATCCCAACCCTCCATATGAATTAAGGCTGGAAAATGACTGCCTTTTTGGGCCTTCAACTTACAGCCAGCCTTCCACATCCAAGGATTCCGATCTGGAGGAGAGCCAGTGAGAAGGCTCAGGGGGTAAGAGTACTTTCTACCAAGCCTCATGACCTGAACCCAATACACAGGAACTCCATGAGGGAGAGCACTGACCACACACACACACACACACACACATACACACCCCTGCAAGTTGTATGATGACCTACACAAAAGCACTGTGCACATGCATTCACAGACAGACAGACACACACACATATAAAAGTTTTTTAAAAGTCAAACCATAGGGGTTGGGGATTTGGCTCAGTGGTAGAGCGCTTGCCTAGGAAGCGCAAGGTCCTGGGTTCAGTCCCCAGCCCCCCGGGGGGGTGGGGTGGGGGGGGAGTCAAACCATATTGTGAGGACAGATGTACCAGTGATGTTCACATCTAGACTTGTTATCATCATTCCCTGAAGCAGAACAACCATTTACTCAGCATGCCCACTGCACAGTTAACACTGAGATGGTTTACAGTGCACAGGGCGTGTGTGTAGTGACCTGGAGACACTCAGTCACGGGAATGAAGGAGGCAAAGAAGTCCTTTTGGCCCAAGTCAAGTGCACTAACTAAAGCAGTTTATTTCAACAGGCTCAGGAAAATGGCACACTGCAGGAAACAGCACAACAGCCCTCCCTCCGAATAGCATTCCCGCCTTTACGGAGGGAGCAAGAGGAGACACAGTCGTCACACCCTACCCTACAACAGCACTAATACTACACAAATAAACGTTTCCAATCTGCATGTAAAAATGCTACCCTTCACTGCAGAAGCATCTTAGTTATAACTGGAGGAGGGGAATCTTGTTCCTAGCTTGTTTAATTGTTTCTAGCATCTAAAGGAGAGCTCACCTTTCAATATTTCCAGGATTTATATGAGATCTAGAACTGTCAAACTATATATATATATATATATATATATATATATATTCAATAAATATATCTTAATTTTTTCAAGTTTTATTTTTTAAGTAAAACAATATTTACTAAAGACTACCTAAGTGTCTTCAGTACATTTAGATATGAAAGAAAGCAATCTCAGGGCTTGAGAGATGGCTCAGTGGTTAAGAGCACTGGCTGCTCTTCCAGAGGACCCGAGTTCAATTCCCAGCACCCACAGGGCAGCTCACAACTGTCCATAACTCTTGTTCCAGGGGATCCAACACCCTTCCATAGACATACATATAGTCAAAACACCAATGCACATACAATAAAAATAAGTATTTAAAAAAAAGCAATCTCTAATCACTTTAGCTTATATAATTAGTTTAGCTCATAAACAGCTGTCTTGTCATCCCAGTTGTTAAGAAACAGATTTGTAAACAGAGAGCTTTGCAGATGCCTATCAATAAGTAGGAAGAATCCAAGGCAGGTTAGGACCAGCAAGGCAAACTTTAGTTACTACCCCATCCCGCTGTCCTCTTAGAATGTACTCAAAACCCATTCTTTGGAGCTAGGGAAAGTAGCTTAGTTGGCCTGGTACTTGCCTAGTGAGCCTGAAGCCGTGAGTTCTATCCCCAACACCACAATAATTATGTGTTATACACATCTGTATTCCTAGCACTTGGGAAGTAGAGGCAGGAGGATCCAAAGTTCAAAGTCATCCTTGATTATATACAGTTCTAGGTGAGACCTGCCTAGGTTACATGAGACTCTTTCAAAAAGACTAAAAGAAGATCACTACACAAAACACAATGTTGGAAAGGACCTAGTAGTTTCTGGAAAAGCTATGATACTTGAATTGGCACAGTGGCCAGCACGTGTAATATGTCTATCACTGCAAGTCATTAACCAGAACTCTCTCGGCCTGGGAAGGTGACTCGCCTTTAGAATCCCAGTATCTAGGAGGCTGGAAGACAGAGTCTGAGGTTAGCTTGGACTTTATAAGGAGCATCAGGCCAACCTGGGCCAGTGTTAAACCCTAAGCTTATAAAACAGGGCCAAGGAGATGGTTCAGTTGGGTAGGAGCCCTAGCTGTACAGCCTGGGTGGCACACAGTTGTAATCCCAGTACGCCTACCTCAAGATGAAAGGCAATGACAGGAGACTCACCCAGAAGCTTACAAGTCAGCCACCCAGAATTCAATGCTCAAAGCTGTCTTCTGACCTCCACACCACCTATACCCCATGAAGCCCTGAGCCCAGCTCTACCACCACCTCTCAGGACTTCCATTTCTTGGGGCTGGTCATTTATAATCATTTCTAAGTTACAGTGATCTCTCAGATATAATATATTTAAGTCTGAAATTCAAGTTAAAGGTTTAAAATCAGGACTAGGGACATGGCTAACCTATAGAATGCATGCCTGTCTAGCTACACAAGACTCTGATTCAATTCCCCACGTCGCATCCCTTAAAATAAACTGCTTCAAGAAAACACATATTGAATCATGAGCAGTGAAAGGCACTTCAATATGTCAAACAATTTGGTGATCAATTCCTCTAGAGCAGATGCTTCCTTGCTCCTTTAAAGCAGAGAACAGTTAATGAAGATATTTGTCCAAAGTCATAGCTAGTAACTATACTTACTGTGACTGATGGAAGCCTATTTAAATTCTCATACAGTCAGAAATATTAAAATGTAGTTTCTACAGTTAATAGTAAAAACCATTAAAAGAAAAACTGAATTCACAGAAGTATTACTCATATTTTCTGTATCCTCACGTTGAATATTTGCCGAAGCATGTGACAACAGTACATGCTTTTTGTCTCTGAGAGAAATGCACAGGACTATTTCAAGTACCAATCAGAATTTGGTGGATGTGTCTAAACATGGGAGAATTTTGTCTAAAATGATGTTAGCACTATAGTTCAGAAGCTCTGAACTAGTACAACCTCAATGGTAAAGTTAATAGGGCAGGGGCTGGAGATGGCTCAACAGTTAAGAGCATTTGCTGCTCTTGCAGAAGAACCAGGTTCAGTTCCCAACACTCCACTCAGCTCACAACCACCATCCAGTTCCAGGGGATCCAACACCCTTTGCTTACTTCCAGAAGCACCAGGCACGAGTGATATATATATATATAATATACATGCACGCAAAATAAAAATAATTTATTTTAAAAAGTTAATGTGCCAGTTGATTATGTTAACTTAAATAACTTCCTATTTATTCAGACTGCTTTGATCACTTAGGAAATGCCTGCCTCTCCTCACTCCCCATCATGGGTCATAATACGTAGCCCTGGCTGACACTGAGTTCAGAGATTCTCATACCTTTGCCTTGCAAGTACTGAGATTCAAGGTATACATCACAACTGGCATCAACCTCTTTCTGTAAAATCCCAGTACCGCATTCACCCAACATTTTATTTTCACACGCCCATCATGTTCCTCACTTCAGATACATATCTAATGAGATTCTTTATCCTGCTATAACATAAGCACCTCTCCTCCACTGGACTCAATTCTCTGAACTCAGTAAGTGTGTGTGTGTGTGTGCGCGCGCGCGCACGCGCTGAGTGCTGTCTCATTCCCTGACTGACAGATGAGGGATGAGTCCGGTGATGCAGGTCTATAATACTGATGCTTGGGGGGTGGAGGCAGAAGGATCAGGAGTTCAAGGCTCACCTTGGTTTAATGCCTAAGCTCTTTCCAAGACCACCATGCTAATGCTGTCTTTAACACTGATAAAAGTGGGTGTGTGGTGACACATACCTTTAGTCCCAGCTCTCAGAGGCAGAAACAGGCGCAACTCTCAGAGTTGGAGGCCAGCCTAGCCTAGCCTACAAAACAAGTTCCAGGACAGACAGGGCTGCCACTCAAAGAAACCTTGTCTCAAGAAGAGAAAAAAAAAAAAATTGATGAAATGAAAATCAAATGCAAATTAATTTGTAGCTAAAATGAAACAGCTCTAAATCCAAACAGTGAAAAGAGCACAGGCTCAGACGGAATACAGTCTGGATGAGAACAAACTACAGCAGACACTTAGTCAAGACTATTGCTATTCCAAGCAAATTCAAGTACAAAAGGAGAGAGGGATTACACACCTGTGCCCCAGCACAGGTCGACAGGTAGTTCCAGATCAACCCGGGATGCATAATCAAAAGAAAGGCTTGGGTGGGGGATTTAGCTCAGTGGTAGAGCGCTTGCCAAGGAAGCGCAAGGCCTGGGGTTCGGTCCCCAGCTCCGAAAAAAAAAAAAAAAAAAAAAAAAAAAGAAAGGCTTACTGCCAAGCACGGAACTGGTGGCCTGCAGAGGCCCTTTGCGAAGGTTCACTGTGGCATGCTAATCTTGCTCGACCAATGGACATTATTATCCTATAAGTTAGGGCAATAATCACAGAACCCAACTTCTGAGCCCAAAGTTTAAGGTTTAAGAAAAAGACAAAACAACTAATATAAATGAGAATGCTAAGATTTATAAAAATGCTGGACAGTGTAGGCCAGCCTTATCTACAGAGTGACTTCCAGGACAGCTAGGACTACACAGAGAAACCCTGTCTCAAAAAAAAAAATAAAAAGGGGGCTGGAGAGATGGCTCAGTGGTTAAGAGCACTGGCTGCTCTTCCAGAGGTCCTGAGTTCAATTCCCAGCAACCACATGGTGGCTCACAACCATCTGTAATGAGATCTGATGCCCTCTTCTGGTGCATCTGAAGACAGCAATGGTGTACTTCTATATAATAAATAAATAAATCTTAAAAAAAATAAAATAAAAAAAAAAAAAAAAAAAAAAAAAAATAAAAAGAAAAAAAAAACACACAAAATTTTTTTTTAAAGTGGGGGAATTGAAAAAAAAAAAAAAAAAAAGGTAAAAAAAAAAAAAAAAAAAAAAAAAAAAACCTGTCTCAAAAAAACAAAAAGTAGGGGGCTGGAGCATTGACTGCTCTCAGAGGTCCTGAGTTCAAATCCCAGCAACCACATGGTGGCTCACAACCATCTGTAATGAGATCTGATGCCCTCTTCTGGTGTGTCTAAGGACAGCTACAGTGTACTCATATACAATAAATAAATAAATCTTAAAAAAAAAACAAAAAGTAAAAAAATAAACACACACACACACACACACAAAGATGAGTCTTACAATCTCAGCATTCAGGAAGCAGGTATATCTCTGTGGGTTCAAGGTCAGCCTGGTCTATATAGTGAGTTCAAGGGCAGCCAGGACTACACAGTGAGGCTCTGTCTCCAAAAAAACAAAAAACAAAAGACAAATTATATATATATATATATCCATCCCTGCCCTATTTTAAATGCAGAATAAGAGTGGCCACCTAGCTTTCATTCAGGATGCAGAGTACTATTTCTTAAGATCTGATCTGGTATCTGCAAAGTAACCAAGACAAAAGGATCCTGTAGTTCTGAGCCAAAAACCTAAGGCTCTGACTTCAGCACCATGAGACTTCACTTGTTGCCAAACAACTGTGATTACCACCTTGAGCGCTTCAGCTCACCTTGTTGCTCCTTATCTCCTTCAGCTAGACAGTACACAGAAGCCCAAACCACTCTCACAGAAAAGCAACTCTGGGTTTTTCCAGACAGGGTCTGCTATGCAGCCGTGTCTGACCTGCAACTCACTCCATCTGCCAGGCTGACACGTGTGGGACTTGTAGGGCCACAGTCTGTCTCCACTGCCCATAATCCTCACTGGATCCTCTTGGCATGTAACAGAAAAGCCCTGTACAGTCTGACTCCAGCTCTCCCCACACGCAGGCCTGTCAGTCCACATCCCACTACCACACAAACCTTTCTCATTCCAGGACCCCTGCAAGTTCTGGAAAGGTGTGTTCCTCCTCTCATTTCATGGCTTCACAAACTCTGCCCCTCAACTTGGAATGTTCTTTTCACTCCTGCTCATCCCCTTCTCACACTAACCTCCTCAGACCTTAGGTCAAGTCATATGCTCAGCAAAGTCTTCTTTGAGTCTTCCACAAAGCCCTATTCCTGGGAAACATCTCCGTACTGCTCCACTACTCCCTAGGAGTCGATTTTACCTGTGTATAACTTTTTTTTTAACACACAGTCTCACTATTTAGCTTTGGTTGGCTCTGCCACCCAAGTGCTAGGATTAAAGTTGAGTGCTCTATCAAACGCCACATGTACAACTATTAAAACCTATCTCTGCCATATCTGTCTGGAAGCTCTGAGAGCAGAGTGCCTGTCTGCTTCCTAGGCCTTAGCACCCCCCTAGTGTCTGTCACTGAGCATGCGCTATATAAACAAGTATCACCAGACTTCAAAACCATTTCCCACTTTTCCACAATGCAACCTACTACAAACCTGGCCTTGGCACCCCTGAAACATGTCTTCTTCTCTCATCAGGCCCTCAAATCATGGGGCTTTCCCTGAATAAAAAATTATTCTGTTTCCTCCAATCCCACCGACTTGCCAAGACCCAAATTCAGGTTTTCTTTCCTCCAGGACACTTTTCTTGTCTTTCTGTTTTTACCAGTTCTATACAACCTCATCTTTTCCCCTGTGACTTATCTTCCCATCATCAATGTGAACTTCTAGGGCTGAGCTATACACACCCCACACCCCATTCCCAGGCACCACTAAATACTGTGTGGACAATTTTCCCCGATACATTTTTCCTCTGAAAAGAATACTAACTTCCCTCTTATGCCTCATAGGTGATTCAATTTGCCTTAGAAGAGACTACCCGCAAGTTCCTTTAGGGGATTTTGCTTAACCTCCCCCAACCCCAATCTAGTGAGATGTTTTTAACTGCCTGTATTCCTGTTCTGTCCACTGCTTACAATGACCCCCGTGTCCTCTGTGACCGCCCCTTCTATGCAGTAGGTACCAGCCCTGAAAACTGTCATTCCCTCTATTCTCATACAGGAGTAAACACCCAGTGGAGACTGCACACACACACACACACACACAAACCCAGATCCTCATCTGAGGCATTCTAACACTTTCCACCTTCTCACAAGTGACCAGGACTCGCTGGGACTCCCACCCAAGAAGGACCCGAAGATACAATACTTCTTTCTCCCTTCTGCACTGAGTTCCCCGCCTGGGCCCCTTCCGCCTCCTTCTACCAAAGACACCAACCCTAGGCTGGGAGATGCGGAGAGCCCACACCCAGGCCCGCTGCAGGTCCGACGCCACAGTCTAGGCCCCCGCGCCGCCCCCATCCTTCCCCGGTGGCCGCTGCAGTGCCAGCTCCCCACAGGGCTGTCGCTCACTGACCCGAGAAGGTGTCCTAGGAGGCGGCGGCAGCGGCAGGTGTGGAGGCAGAAAGCCTAGCAGACGTTAACCGCTCAGCGCTCCATCCCTCCCGGACCTAAGCTCCGGCCTCTCCGCTTCCTCGACCCCTGCGCCCAGAGCAAGTCACGTGCCAGCCGGAGCAGTCAGCTGACCGCGGCGCACGCCACTCCGCCTACGCGCGCGCAGCACTGCGCGCAATCACGACAAGGCCTGGCCTCCGAAGTAGGCGGGGCTGAGGGAGCGCGCAGAGCGGACTTCCGGGTAGGCGGAGCTTGCCACTCCTCCAGATGCACCTGCGGTGGCTGTCCTGAAACGTCCCCGCCCACCCGAAAATTGCCCACGGGTTTCTGTCATTCAAACTCCCGAAGCTCTTGCACTGACTACTTCTATACTAACAAGTTTTGACAATCCAGTTTTCTGGCAGACCTTTCTAATAATCCACTTCAGTGGTTTCATATTTTTCATCCAATCTGGTATCACTTTGCTCCATACTGTGTTCAAGTTTACTTACTCAGCACCAAACATTGTTAATCTGTTTTCTAGAATTAGCTAGTGGAGTGAACCCTTGCCAGGAACTCCATGTCTGGTTTAGGGGTACTAAAATGAATACAGGAGGTCAAGGAAGGTTTCAGGACAGAGGCATGGACAGCCTTGAGTTCCAGAATAGTAGATATCGACCCTGCTCTCTCAAACCATGCACATCTCATGGTTGAAAAGTTAGATGGGACATATATCAGCATTTTTAGATACCTAAGGATTGGAGGATTTTCTATTTTAATCGTTTTTAGATTTACAGTTTAGCAAAAGTGAAGGTTCAGAAGTTATGGGGCTGTTTGCACAATGAATGGGCACTCCTGACTGTTCTTAACTAGTGAGTGGAATAATAATAAATCAACTTGACTGGCTTTAGAATTGCTAGGAGACAAGCCTGTAACTGAGGGAGTTTCCAGTCAGGTTTAATTTAGGACATTCACCTTGAATATGGACAGCAGCATCTTGAATGCTAGGAGCCAACACAGAATGCTTTTTTTCAAGGGATAGAGAGGTGGCTCCCAAGTTAAGAACACATACTGCTCTTGCAGAGGATCTGAATTCCATTACCAGCACCCACCTGGAGTGTCTGGTGACTCCAGCTACCTCCAGGGGGTCCAATGGCTCCATCTGGTCTCCTGCAGAACCTGTAATCATATGCACTCTCAGACAAACACACTCATACGCATAATTACAAATGAAATAAATCTTAAAAAATAATCAATAGGATCTCGAGAGAGAAGGTTCAACAGGTAAAGGCACTTGCCACCAAGCCTGATGGCCTGAGTTGTATCCTCAGAACCCACAGAGTGGATTCTGCAAGACAGCCTCCCATGTCTGCATGCGAGCTGCAGCACCAACAAATAAATAGATGTAAGAAAATCGTTAAATAAATAATCTTTTTTAAAGGAGAAAGCTAAGCATCAACATTCATCTCTCTCTCTGCCTCCTGTACCAATACAATGTAACCAGGGCTCTCGGACTCCTGCCTTCCAGCTACAGTTACCCTTACCACCCCGCTATAAACTATGAGCCCAAAGAAACCTTTCCATATTCATTACTTTTCTATTGCTGGGATAAAACACCATGACTAAGGCAACATATAGCAGAAAATATGTATTTGGGCTTACATTCCAGAAAGATAAGAGTCCATTACCATCCCAGCAGGGCAGTGTGACAGCAGACAGACATAGCAATTGGAACAGCTGAGAGCTCACAAATCAAACCACGAGCAGGAAGCAGGAAGCAAAGAGAAAATGGTCTGAGTCTTTGAACCCTCAAAGCCCACCCTACAGTGACATTCTTCCTCCAGCAAGGCCTACGTCCCCTACATTTCCTCAAACAGCCACACCAAACAGGGACCAAGTATTCAAATGCCTAAGGTTGTGCAGGGTGGCTCAGTCGCAATGCCACAGCTTCCTTCCTTAAGTTGTTTTTGTCAAGTCATAGCAACAACAACAACAACAAAAAAAAAAGGCAAATAAATCACAGAATTGTTAGCAAGGAATGGGATTTTCAGTCTAATAAACCTGAACATGTGTTTCTTAAGCCTTTGAAACCGTTTGCAGGATCTATGTGTGAGTTTGGACTTGTGGACTAAAGCAGCTCTAGAATGCCATAATGAGCCATAGTGAATGGTCCAGAACACCAGAGTGCACACACAGAAACAAATAAAGTCCTGACTCGCTAGGTTTCAGGGGAAAAATGATTGCATTGGGAACTAGACTAGAAGTCCTTTTATCCGATTCTGGAAAAGAACGTGGCGGTATTCTGGCTCTGTCCTGAAATTTTAAGTTTTAAAATTTAAGGTTCAGGGCTGGAGAGATGGCTCAGTGGTTAAGAGCACTGATTGCTCTTCCAGAGGTTCCGAGCTCAATTCCCAGCAACCACGTGGTGGCTCACAACCATCTGTAATGAGATCTGATGCCTTCTTCTGGTGTGTCTGAAGACAGCTACAGTGTACTCATATACATAAAATAAATAAATCTTTAAAAAAAAATTAAGGTTCAGCTCAAAGTAATGGACTGAGTTATTTGGAAAGGGATTTTAGGACAGTATAACATCCAGCCTGCGGAATGGTTACTGCTCACTGTACTTAGCTTTTAATCAAGAAGAAGAAATATATGAAATGTTCAGTTTGATTGAAGGATCTTGAACATACTTAAAATGGCAGATAAGGTAGATGTAGAGAAAGCAGGTGTTCCATTGATAACTCCAACTTATGGAAATGCAAATCGAAGGAAGTCTGGCGGCCCTCCCGTGGTGACCATGGCGACCATGGCAACCATGGCCAGCATGGCTCTGACAGGCCTTGCCCTTATCCCCCTTTCCCTCTGCCTTGCTAAAATCTGTTAGATTACATTCCTGAAGCCATCCACCAGGGTCTATTCCCTTATTTGGCCAATTCCTCCTCCTGAGGCTGACTACCAAGGTCCAGCAGAGGTACTGAAGTATCGAAATCCAGCAATCAAAAGCCCCCTTTGGCTCACCTAATTAGCAGGCCCAATTAAAATTAAACATCTCACCCTAACATGGGGTTTTCCTTTGTGCCTTTATAAACTGCCATTTTCCTATGGGACACATCTGTCTCCTCTATCCAGAGGAAGTCTTTTGTCCCTCCATCCTCTGGGACAAATACCCCTTCCCCCTCTCCCCTCTTCCCTTCCCCATCTCCCACATCCTCTATCTTCTATCTTTGTCTCTTATTCCATGCTTTGTCCTAGCACAAATGAATCATCTTTGTGCTAAGAGCTTAGTTGTGGGGTGTCCTGAGCTGATACTGATCATTTCGTAAGTACAGTGGAAAGGAGAGAACCCAAAATGAGTATTGCTGAAGGCGTCTTTCTTCAAAAACACTTAAAGAGCTAGAGAGATGGCTCAGTATTTAAGAGAACGTGTTATGGGGTTGGGGATTTAGCTCAGTGGTAGAGCGCTTGCCTAGCAAGCGCAAGGCCCTGAGTTCGGTCCCCAGCTCTGGAAAAAAAAAAGAGAGAGAGAGAGAACGTGTTACTTTCCAGAGGGCTAGTGTTCAATTCCCAGCACCCGTATCGGGCAGCTCCCAGCCTCTTCCAGCTTCAGGGGTTTCAGTGCCCTCTTCTGGCCTCCTTGGGCTTGTTTGTGAGGTGTTTTCTTGATTAATGATTGGGGTGGGAGAGCTTAGCCACTGTGGTCATTGCCACCCCTAGGTCAGTAGTCCTGGATTGTACAAGAAAGCAAACTGAGCAAGCTATAAAGAGCAAGCCAGCATACACGGTTCCTCCATGATCTGTGCTTCGGTTCTTGCTTGAATTCCTGGCTTTGCTTTCTTCAGTGATGGCCTGAAGCTGTGAGAGAAAATGAGCTATTTGCTCCTCAGGTTGCCCTGGGCCAAGTAGGACAAGTAGACGGGGTACTCAATACAGCTTATGGAGGGCTGGAGAGATGGCTCAGTGGTTAAGAGCACCGATTGCTCTTCCTGAGGTCCTGAGTTCAGCAACCACATGGTGGCTCACAACCATCTACAATGGGATCCGATGCCCTCTTCTGGTGTGTCTGAGGACAGCGACACTGTATATCTATATCTATATCTATATCTATATCTATATCTATATCTATATCTATATCTATATCTATATCTATATCTATATCTATATATATCTCCAATGTCTGTCAAAATATTCCTTGGAAGGAAGGGGTATGAGCATCATCTGATTATCAAGAACTGAACACGGCAAGCCTGGGCTCACTAAATGGGAAAAGAGCTGCTTTTCCTTCCCTACAGGGTCTGGGAAGGGGTACAGACGAATGCAAGTCAGGGAGGCCTGGCTCTGCCACTTGCTAACGCTTACAGGGCTCGGTTTAGCCATCTGTAAATACCAATAGGCTTATTCAGCAGATTCAGAAAGATAATGTGAGTTATGCAGTTTACTAAGCACCCAGTTTCATGTCTCCCCCCAAAAATGCTGCTGGTCGTCATGTCAAGGCAGCTTTTATAAAAAGAATTGGACTACGAGGAAAAGATTGAATCTCAAAAAGGTGATAACCAAGTTACCAGAACAGAGGCACTTGGCCAGACAGGCAGACAGATGGAGGTTCTGGGCCACAGTGTGGTGCTCAAGCCTTTGAGATGCAGCAAGCCCTGAGCCTCAGAGACTTGGGGGTGAGACAGGGAGGTTGTTGCTGTTGTTGTTTTGCTTAAAGTTTTTGTTTTGCTGGTGAGGCAAAGTCTTAGGGTGAAGCCAAGTTGACTCTGTAGCTCATAGTAGCCTAGAACTTGGGATCTCTCAGCCTCCTGAGTGCTGCGATTGCAGAAGGGCGTGCACCACCATACGTTTGGCATAAATTTCCTAAAACATTAAAGGGTGAGGGGCCCGCGGTGTGGTGGTGCA